>NC_077233.1:145591457-145850022 GCF_027887165.1 Monodelphis domestica
TTGTAGGTAGAAAACAGTTCTACTCTTTCATTAAATAGGGTATTTCCAGGGGGCACTGGCACATTTAGTATTACAAAAAGGGTATCATTGCTTGCTTTTCTTTTTCCTCTCTGAAGCTCTAAAGGAAAGTTTTCACATTGAGATGACATTGATAGTAAGGGGAAGTGTGAGGAGTGAAGAAGATTTGGTTTCCAGAAAGAGAGGATAAGAACCTTTAAAAATGTCTCAGGTTTTTGACATTATCAGCTTTTAAAAGCAAAACTTTCCCCGCGTATAGCCTTTGTGTGACTTAAATTCATACTTTATTCTATATTTCGCTTCTGAGATAGCAATAGTTGATTGAATTGGCTATTGAATCTCTCTTATATTGAATCTCTCTCCCAGAGTTGCACATCTACACACCAACCCATGTACCAAACTCACACTTGCTATCATGTATTCACAAAAAGGATGTGTGAGTGGCAGAATGAATACCTCTAGATTTCCACCATGATTGGGTATCATTGGGTTGGATTTGAATGATTCTCCATTACTGGTAGCAACTCGATGAGTATTTCAGTGCTAGGAATGGCCCAGGCTATGTTTACTGCTGTTGATTCAGAATGTCACTTAGAGACTGGTCCTCAGGAGTGCTTTGGACAAGACGTCTGTACATTTTCTGCCAGTGTGTTAAAACACATTTACCCTTTGAGATTTTAAGGGGAGGAAAATACCTTTTTATAGAAGCTTCTGCCCAGAACCAGTGAAAGCTTTTAGGTGTGGAAAGTGCTGCCTCTGCTGGCCTTAATTGTTAGAGCTTTCTTGTTCCAAAAGATTGATAAACAGTAAAACAGCTCCCTTCTCATAGGATCATTGATTTAAAGCTAGAAAAGACATCATTAAATCCAACCCTAGCATTTAACTAATGAAGAAAATAGGGCCCAGTGAGTTAAACAGCTCATTCAGGGTTATACAGCTAGCAAAATTCTTAGGCATTATTTGCATCTAGGACTCTCTGATCAATATGTCCAGTATCCTGCCCATTGTACCATGTTGCTTTCTTCCATTCATAGGAAGTTAGGATGAGACCTTTGAAACTTCAGCATTGCATCTCAGTTGCAGGAATTTTCTGTTGGAAAGGATTCTTGTGCTTTTTTTTTTTGAAGGAGGGAAGCAGGCAGGACAAACAAAAGTGAAATAGTTCCTGCCCCCAAGAGGTTTGTTTTGTGTTATAAATAAAGATCTACTTCATATACAAAATAGCTTTTGAACTGTTTTGAAGAAAAGAAAGGGTCTTAAAAGATAGAAATGAGAAGGAGGGTCTTAAAAGATAAACGTGAGAAGGTGCATTCCAAGCATAAGGCATTGGGGAATGGTGATGAGGAGAAGGGAAGTCATAGTGAGGAACAGCAGGGAAGTCAGTGTAGCTGAGCCAAATAGTTTGGGAAGGAAGATAATGTCTGCAACAAGATTGGATAAGAAGGTTGGAGCCAGGTTGTGAAGGGCTTTGAGAGCCAGAGGAGTTTCTATTTGATCCTGAAGATAGTAGGGGTTATTGTAGTTTATTGATTAGAGTAGTGACATGGTCAGATGTTCTCTTTGGGAAAGTCACTTAAGCAGCTGTGTGAAGGAGGGACTGAGTGAGAAAAGTCAAGGCAGAGAAGCCAAAAAGGAAGGCACTGGTTGCAGTAGTCCAGGTGAGTGGTGATGAGAGCCTCAACTACGTAATGGCCATGGGTGAAGAGAAGGGGATAGATGCGAGAGATGTTATGGTGGGACAATTACAAGACTTGGTGGCAACATTGACCATTAAAGGTGAGTGAAAATGAAGACTCCAGGATGGTAGCAACATTGTGAATCTGTGTGATCATGGTATGTATAATCAACCAACAAAGGAGATTGAGTAGAGAAAAAATTGTCAAAAACCCAAAGAGGAGATGGTATCTGAGATGACAGAATATTGTAGTGTTGGATGCTACAATGGTCAAGGTCAAAGACTGAGAAATGGTCATCAGATTTGGCAATTAGGTGATTGGTTATTTTGGAGAGGACATTTTTAGTTGAGTGGTGAAATCTCAAGCCAAACTTCAAAAGGTTGAGAAGCAAGTGAGAAGAAAAGAAGTAGAAACAATGAATTTTGGCATCTTTTTCTAGTTTTGTGTAATAACAGAATTACTATTAGATGACAGTCTGAGAAGATAGCAGCAGAACCTCATAAGGTTTTTTATTTTATTTATTTATTTATTTTAGGACGCTTACCTTCTATCTTGGAGTCAATATGGTGTATTGGTTCCAAGGCAGAAGAGTGATAAGGGCTAAGCAATGGGGGTCAAGTGACTTACCCAGGGTCACACAACTGGGAAAGTGTTTGAAGCCAGATTTGAACCTAGGACCTCCCATCTCTAGGCCTGGCTCTGAGCTATCCAGCCACCCCCCTCATAAGGTTTTTTAAAGGAAAGAGGAGACTTGAATATGTTTGAAGGAGGTAGGGAAAGAATCAGTATATATAGATTGAAGATTAGAAAAGAAATGATAATTGTGAAGACAGTCTGTTAGAGAAGGGAAGTAGTGGGATCAAGGAAATATGAAGAGAGGCTGGCCCTGGTAAGGAGAATAATCACCTCTTTATCAGAGACTAAAGAGAGAGGGTCTGTAGGATGACATCAGAGAGTTCTGAGATGGAGAGAGGAGAGGGAGCTCTTGGCAAATAGTCTCCACTTTTTCAGTAAAGTATGGGGTGAGGTCCTTAGCTGAGAAGATGGATTTTGAACTGGTCATCAGGAGAAATGTGGGATCATATAGCTGGAGGCAGCAGTTAATGTGATATTAAAGAGCAAAAAAAAAAAAAGTTCACATAGCCCATAACCTCCCCAGTGTTGGAATGTCAAGAAGTATTATTATATTTTTCTGGTCCTGACTCTTCTGTCTTTGGTGTCTGGTTTTTCCTCCTTTTTATGTTTTCCCTTGTGAAATTCTTCTACTGTCTTTGTAGACACAACTCATCCAGATGGTGATTTGGATGCTTCAGCACAGGCTTCTGATCCAACTACACACATATGTTTGCCTGATGGTGCCCCCCAACGAAGAAGAGAATCGAACACGAGAGGATGATGTCCCCTTCACTGCCCGTGTTGGAGGCAGGAGCCTCAGCACACCCAATGCCCTGAGCTTTGGCTCACCAAGTATGATCCCTCTCTTGCTACCTTGGTTTGGCCTCAGAAAGGGGGAGGGAGCCTATTAACAACCCCATGCCAGGAAGATGTAAGGAGTACCCTGATATCCAGGGCCCCATTTCTCATGCCCCTAGCTAGCATAACTGGACAACTTGGTTTGCAGGTGCACGTGTGTACCTAGTAGGGAGCAGATACTTGTAGTTGCTGGCCTTGACTGAGGAACTCCTTCCAGGCTCACTGCAATGTTTGTCCATTCTCAGGAACAGCCCAAGACCCCATGAGGAATGTTCCCCTTTGTGTACATACTCTCCCAGCCCTTTGCTCAATTCTCAGGGCTCCCAAGGGAATGAAGCCAAACTGCTGCTTAGCCTGAACTTGGGCTCCAAGTTTTCTCATTTTAATCACCTCTGACTGACCTCTCCTTCCTTGGGTATCTTCCGCAAGTTAGCTAAAGGAGCACAATTTTATCTTGACTCTGAGACAATCACAAATTCCAGGGGGGGCTGGTAGAGGCCTTTCCTCTGTCACTGCCTATGCCCCTTCAAACCAGTGACTCATAATTACTTTAAAGAGAGGATTTACAGCCCTCCATAGTAGTTGATCGGTTAGCATTTTCTCTAGCCTTCCAAGTTCTTTGCTGAAGTTCATTTGAAGCTCTTGCTGTGGTTTGAGACTGTATTCCTCCCTTTTTGGTCTTAGCTTGGAGCTCATCCTGAACATATTGTTACTATTGATTATGACTTACAAGACTCACAAAGCACTGGTCCAAAAGAACATCCAGAATAACTCCATTAAATAGGCGGTACAGATATTACTAATTCCTATTTTCCAGACAGAACCCAAGGGTCAGAGGGATGAAGCCACTTACCCATGTTTTACAGCTCTGAGGATCAAGGTTTGGGTTTGACCTTAGGTCTACTGACTTCAGACCCGGCAATGTCTCCTCTATATTAGCCTGTTGGACTGCTAGAAGAGCAGAATCCTAGGGTTACGTCGAGCAGTCTCATGGTCTGAGGTGGGGACTTAGAAATAGCTAAGTCAAAGAACTCGCCATCAGATTTTCTTCAAATTCCTAGAGAAGACAGTTGAATCAAACCTTTCCCAGAGTTGTTTGAGGAGATACTGACCTCCAGAAGTCCTCAAAAAAAATACCATCCAAACTACCCTTTCCTTCAAGCTGTGACTGATTTTGTAACAACTTATTAGAACACATGCAACTCAATTAACATATTCCTTTCCAACAGAAGCTGTGCTGAAATTCCATCCATGTTAGTGTTCATTAGAATTCTTAGAAGCTGTCATTAAAGTGCGTTTAAAAGGCAGCTAAGATCACATGGGTTGATGGGGCTATGACTGGGAAAACAGACTCTAAACGACCACCCTGGTGCAATTATCAATAATATGGAAATAGGTCTTGATCAATGACACATGTAAAACCCAGTGGAATTGCTCTTTGTCTATGAGAGGGGGAAGCAAACTTAAAAAAAAAAATAAAGGGCAGCTAGGTGGTTCAGGAGATAGAAGACTTAGGTTCAAATGTGGCATCAAATACTTCCCAGTTGTGTGACCCTGGGCAAGTCACTTAACCCCAGTTGTTCAGCCCTTACCACTCTTCTGTCTTAGAATGGATACTTAGTATCCATTCTAAGACAGAAGGTAAGGGTTTAAAAAAAATTTTTTAAGCCCATTTAGGAGCCACAGCAGGTCATTTTTATTACCTTAGATTCACACTTCTTTAAAACAAACAAACCCCAAACCTGTATTTGCTGGCACAATCTCTATATTTGCCAATCTTGGCTCCAAAAAATATTGAGCTGTTTCCAATCTCTCCCCCACAAAAGCTGAAGATGTGCTATCATCAAAGATGATTTCAGTTTCAGTGTTCACTGGGTTCTAAGGGTAGTTCCCAAATAGGATTTCTCCAAAGTCGTGAGCAGTAGCAGCCAGCTATTGGACTTCCCAACAGAGCTACTTGGAAGGACAGCACTCAGATGGATGTTTCAGTTTGGAATATTTTTTACAAAATTGGTCAGAGCTTCTAGAGTGGAAACCAAGTCTTTCAAAAGAAAGCTCTGAGCTCCTTACACCAGAATTCCCTTGTGTTTCTTTTTCTTATCTCTAAAAATGGGGAAATGTCTCCTTATTTCTCAATCCTGCCAGATTGTGTGGTTAAGACTTGTTTCTATTCTAGAACTTATCTGTGATGCTTGGGATCATAGGTTTAAAGCTGAAAGGGACCTTAGAAATCATCTGGACTGATACCTCCATTTTACAGGCAAAGAAATTAAGACCCCCAAGAGATTAAATAACTTGCCAGCAATCACAGAGATTGTTACTAGCAGAACCAGGATTTGAACCCAAGTTCTCTAACTAAATCCAGTGTTCTTTCCATTATCTTTTGTCAACTTGCACTATGCACACTTCAAGAATTTATAGGAACTTTAGAAAATCCTAAAATAAAAGTAATGTGCAGGTCTATAACCTGTGACCTACTTCCCCTAAATCAGATGCTCCTTGAGTGACCTCACCTTGGCCTCTGCTGTCATTATTTGCCTCCCCTCTGTACTGCTGACTACCCATATACACATGTATCTGTATCATCCCCTCCACTGGAATTCCTCGTGGACATACTAGAATTGCTAACTCCAGATCTGATGGCTGGCTAAAACAGCTGGCTTTTAGGGGAACTAAGCAGTAAGGAAATAGCAAAAGCAAGAGCACTAAAGAATTGGCTCTTCATGGAGATGGGGATCTAACGTGGGCCAGGCAGGAGGCGGCATCTTCTGGGGATTCCTGATAACAAGACAGGGTCTGTTCAGAGTCCTGAAGAGAGTGCACATGCTGCCAAGAGGAATAAGGAAAGGGGCGCGTCCTTTTGTCCTAGTTCCCAGAGGCCTTGGCCTCACGTAGTCCTGTCACAGCAAAGTACACGGTTGTATCACCTGACCGCATGTTCTTCCCTATAGCCAGCAGTGATGACATGACCCTCACCAGCCCCAGCATGGAGAACTCCAGCGCTGAGCTGCTTCCCAGTGGAGACTCTCCACTGAATAAGAGGATGACGGAGAATCTGTTGGCTAGCTTGTCAGAGCATGAGAGGGAAGCCATCCTCAACGTCCCTGCTGCTCAGAACCCTGAAGACCTCCGCATGTTTGCCAGGTGGGAGCTTTGGTGTAACCAAGCAGATGGAACTTTACTCATTAGACACTCGGGAGTTCAAAGACTTTTGGACAGATTGGTGACATGACCAAATCTATGACTGGAAGTTTGACCTGTAAGCAGTATGGAGGCTGACCTAGAGTTGAAGAAAAAGGAAGGTAGAAAAATGTTAGGTGGTTACTGCTGCAGTTCAGGCGGTATAGTAGGTGGTAATAGCTTCAGAGATTTAGAGCTCAAAGGGACCTCAGTGGTCATTGAGGGTCCCCACCCCCACCCCATTTTACAGATGGGGAAACTGAACCCCAGCATAATTAAGTAACTTGTTCAGGATCACACAGCTAGTAAGTGTCTGATTAAAGGCCTGAACTCTGTTCTTTTCTGACTCCCAAGTCCAGCGTCCTGTCTGCTCTGCCTGGTAGCAATGGGAATAGAGATGAGGCGGCAGTAGTGAGAGAGAGCTTGGAGACAGAATTAATAAGAGTTTGGGCATGGTAAGAAAGTGAAAGATCAGAGCTATCCGAAGCGTAGGAACACTGACAGAAATAATGAAGTCAACAAGAGCGTGGCTTTGGACGTGTGGAATTTCAGGGCTGGCTTATAATTCAGTCAGATTCCAGAATCTGTGTGTTAAGCAGGTAGTCTGTGTAGGGCCCTGTACCAGGGCGAGAGCTAATGGATTTGGGCAGATGTTCTGAATAGAAGGAACAATCAAAGCAGTGCAGTGGGGGTTGGGCTAGATTATTATTTTTTTTTTTTTTAAACCCTTACCTTCTGTCTTGGAGCCAATACTATGTATTGGCTCCAAGGCAGAAGAGTGGTAAGGGCTAGGCAATGGGGGTCAAGTGACTTGCCCAGGGTCACACAGCTAGGAAGTGGCTGAGGCCAGATTTGAACCTAGGATCTCCCAACTCTAGGCCTGGCTCTCAATCCACTGAATTAGATTAACTAGCCCCTGGGCTAGATTATTTCTAAAGATACTTCTAGTTCTAACATTCAATAACTCTCCTTGAGCAAAACCTTTGATGTTTAAATTGAAAAATTAAAATTTCATTAAACTTTAGAAATAAAGTCTAGCTGTTACCTAGAACTAGTTTTGAAATCTTGCAGGAAGGTCTGTTTCTTCATGAGTTAACTCAAGGTACAGGCTGTTAATTAAGTCCAGATCTTGCTAATTACCATTGGTCTTTCCCCATAGGTGAATGGCAGAGTAATGAGCACCTGTTTCCCTCAGAGGACATATACATCAATGCCTCATTTCCAGCAGTTTTGAGGATTTCATTTCTATAAAAAAGGGAATTAGTTTTAGGTATATAGTACCCTTTTACTGCATTGCTATGCTAGCCATCTTAGAACTAAGGCACTTCAAGTGTAGTTTTCCTGCTGCTGCTGACTATTAAAATTCTGATTTGCATTCAGTTTCTCAGGTATGTAACTGCTGTATCAAGTGAGGTGTGTTTGTATTCTCCTGCATGTACCTACAGCAGAGTGGATTCTGAGACCCTTTGTAAAAGCAATTTGGTTGAGACGTAGGAAGGGACTGGAACCCCCCACCCCCACCAAATAACACATAAAAGAGCATTGTTTCTTCTAAGCACCTCTGCCTGATTTCCTAGCTATGTGCTTGTGGACTAATGTCAGTGTGAGCCAGTGGGAAAACAACACTCCATTGAATAAAGAAAAAGGAGGCCTGGTATGGATTCTGCTACTACTTGCTGTATAACCTTGGGCAAAATCACTTCATCTCTCTGATACTCATTTTCCTCATTAAAAACAAACAAACAAACAATAACTTTGCCTTCCATACCAATACTGTGTATTAGTTCTAAGGCAGAAGAATTATAAGGGCTAGGCAATGGGGGTTAAGTGACTTGCCCAGGGTCAAACCACTAAGAAGTGTCTGAGGCCAGATTTGAATAGAGAAGATCCCTTCTCTAGGCTCTCAGTCTACTGAGCTACCCAACTGCCCTCCATTTTTCTCATTTTTAAGACAAATCTTCCCTCCCTGTTGTTCAGACCTTTTTTAGTTGTGTCTGACTCTTTGTGACCCCATTTGGGGTTTACTTGACAAAGATACTGGAGTGGTTTGCCATTTCCTTCTTCAGCTCATTTTACAGATGAGGAAGCTGAGGGAAACAGGGTTAAGTGACTTGCCTAGGTTTATACAGCTAGGAAGTATGTTTTCCTGATTCCAGGGCTGGTATTCTGTCCACTATGCCAGCTATGGACCCCTCTGCCTACCCTAATTCAGGATAAAATGGAATAATGGAAGTGGGAGAGTCCAAGCATGTTTGGCTGACAGAAATAAGGGATGATAAATTTAGAAAGTTCTTTGGAAAAAATACATTCTATATCGAAACAAGGTATTTAGTGAATAGCTTTTGTTGGCAAGGTAGAAAGGACTGCCAATCCAATCCCTCTAGCTATATACTATCTATCCATTTAGGATTATTGTTAGAATAATTGTGGTTGAACTCTGAAATATACTTATTAGGTGGTTGCCAGGGATTTAATTTCTAAATCCCAAATGAATTACTAAAGTAAATGGAATTTATGATAGTTTATTTACAATAGAAGGAAGATATGAGGGGAGGGGGAGGAGAGAGAGAGAGACAGAGAGAGAGAGAGAACACAGCTTCTTCTGTTTAGAATTTCTAAGTCCCAGAGGAACAGCCAGGGGAAGAGAGTCTCAAAAAGATGGGCCTTACCTGGAGGCTTTGTACCTCCAGAAAGGCAGGGTCACTAAGTCAGCTTTTCGTCAATTGTAACAGTCTAAAAGAAGTCTGGGTGTCTATATTCTGGTCGCTTCTCCAAGTCAGTGCCTGAATGTCCAAACGAATCTCTGAATGTCCATCTTCCCTTCAGCTCCAAGTGACTGATCCTTCACTCCAAGCCTGGGTGACTCACTGACTGTTTCAGTCTTTTCTTCCTCTATTTAAAGACCTTTTTCTCTTGTGTCACCTCCTCTAAAATTTCACATCTACCAATCACAGCAGATGCTTTTCTCCAGGACTGCCCATTCTTTAGTTCTCACCTTCTTTGCTTAGATTTTCTCCAGGACTGTCCATTCTTTACTTCTCACCTTCTCTGGTTAGATTATATCTTTTTAGGTTACTTAAATCCTTTTTTGTTAAGTTCGCCTTTTTGTAGTTACTTAACACCTTTTTGTGATTAATTCACTTTTTGCAGTTACTTAACACCTTTTTGTAGTTAAAATCTAAAAATATTAAAAAAAAATCTAAAAATAGATTGTAGCTTAAAATTCTAGCTTCACTATAAAGTAAGAGTTAAGTACCTTTATTGTTACAATCAGGAGATTGCAATTTTATTTTCACAATAAAGAAAGAGCTAAGTATCTTCATTGTTACAATCAGGAGATAGCTAAATCCAATCTTCATATTATTCATGCCAAAACAGTAAGAGATGGCTAGCCAAATAAGAAAACTTGTGAGCATGCTGTTCAAATGATCCTTATCTCTATAGTTGAGACCAAACCAAGAAGTTCTGAGGATTGAGTTCAAGTCTTGCTTCTGACATCCTGAGTAACCCAGGGCTAATCACTGAACTTCCCAGCATTCTAGGATCCTGTAAGACTATAAATTGCAGAGGTGATGATAGCCTGCATTGGCAAATTAATTTCCCATTGGTCATTCCCTGCACCCTATTTCATGCTAGTGAGTACCTACCAACTAAAGGAGATGGGGACCCACAGGTGTGGAAGTAACAGGAAAACCACGTGGACATGTGTACTTGGTTTTGATTACCACTTCTGATTACTTTTACTATGTGATCATGAGCTTTGGTTTTCTCATCTGTAAAGGAGGTGGGACTAGAAGGGATGAGATGAAGCCCCTTCCAAGTCTAAGATTATGTGTCACTTTGTGATCCTACTGTCTTTCTGCTTAGTCAAGTCTAGTGGGCCCAGCAAACACTTTAGAAAACAGTTTAGGGAGATAGCAGCTCCTTCCTAAGCCAGGTCATCTCGGCTGAGTAGCTTTGGTTGTGGGTGAGGAGGACTGTCCGGGACCTGTCAGGGAATCTGATAGAAATCTCCTTCCAACTGTGAGGGATTTTCTTTCCAACTCACACTTTCTTCTCACTCTGTGCCTGCTCCAGGGAAGCTCTTTAGCTCAAGTATTCCTCTCTCCTTTAGTCTGAGTGGTACTTGAACAGACATTATTCTGAGACTGCCCTGTATGCTGTTTGAGCTATGCTTGCCTTGCTGAGTAATCTAAATGAGTGTGAATGGACAGTCCCAAAGTGCCCTCCTCTGACTAGCTCAGGGCAAGTGGGAGGGGAGCACAGAAACTATGAGAGCAAAAAGGCTCATGGTGTCAACTTTTCCCCACGAAACAGACTCCTGAATACATACCACCCCACTTACCGGAAGAAGTCCTTCTTGTCCAAAGCCATCTTAGCCCCAGCCCCCAGGACCACTTGGGGTATAATAGGGAAATGTTGCAGGAATGGCCAATAACATCCCTTGGCTGCATTAGCTGTCTGTAGGAAATGCTGGCACTTCCATTTTGGGGAGGGAGACAAGGGGTTGGGCCTACAAATCTGAAAGTCATAAGATCCCAAAAAATCAACCCTTCATCAGAGGTACCCAGCTCTATGCCGGACACTAATCCCATTATCCTCTATTGGCTGAAGGTAGAGAGATGTGTACATCTATCTCTCTGCTTCCTAATGTTTAACCTTCCCTTAGCTTCTGTGTGAACTGAGAGTGTGAGGGAGAAAAATGTACAATTTATCATCATGCTAGACATTAGACAGAAAATGAAGGAAGCTAAAATACAAAGTGAGATGGAAAGAGACCTGTGAAAGACCTGAGTTTGTCTTATCACTGTTTACCAACCATATGACCTTGGGCAACCTTTTTAACTTTTCTGTGCTTTTTCTTTTTAAATTTTTATATATTTTTTCCAATTACACATAAAAATGATTTTTAACATTTGTTTTCTAAAATCTCGAGTTCAAGATTCTCTCCCTTTCTCTGTCCCGAGAAAGCAAGAAATTTGATATACATATACAGTGCAAAACTTATTTCCATATTAGCCATGTTGCTAAAGAAAACACAGATGAAAAGAAAAAGAAAAAAATTTCAAAAGTATGCTTCAATCTGCATTCAGACTTCATCAGTTTTCCGGAAACAGAGAGCATTTTTCCTCATAAATCCTTCGGAACTGTCTTAGAGAACTGTATTGCTGAGGATAGCCAAGTCATTCACAGTTGATTATTATTCAGTATTGCTGTTACTATGTACAGTGTTTTTCCTGGTTCTGCTCATTTCAGTTCATATAAGTCTTTCAAGGATTTTCTAAAACTATTCTGCTCATCATTTCTTATGGCACAATAGTATTCATACCACAACTTGTTCATCCATTCCCTCATTTTTTAAAAACTCTTACCTTCTGTCTTAGTATCAGTTCTAAGACAGAAGAGTAGCAAGAGCCGGGCAAGGAGAATTAAATGACTTGCCTAAGGTCACACAGCTAGGAAGTGTCTGAAGCCAGATTTGAAACTAGGTCCTGCCATTTCCTAGTTGATGGACATCTCAATTTCCAATTCTTTGCCATCACAAAAAGAGCTGTTATAAATCTTTTTAGTATATAGTTTTTTCTTTAAAAAAAATTTCTTTGGGATACAGATCTAGTCGGTAGCATTGATGGGTCAAAGCATATGCAGTTTTGTTGCCCTTTTGGCATAGTTCCACATTGTTCTCCAGAATGTTCCGATCAGTTCACAACTCCAACATCAGTGCATTAGTGTCCCAGTTTTTCTGTACCTTGATTTCCTCAGCTGTCAGATGGAGACAATCATCCTTGTATTATTATATTTTCAGACTTTATATAAAGCACTATATAAATGCCAGCATGATAGAGTGGTAGGAAAGCCAGACTTATCCAGGAAGATCTGGATTTAAGTCCTGATTTCTGATTTCATCCAGGCTGGAGATCCTTAGGCACAGCACTTTTTATTCTAGGGTCTGAGGAAACTCTCTAAAGTTGCTGATCTGTATTGATAGAGAATTTACTCACTGGGAGGAGTTCCCTGTGCCAATGAAATCACAAGTCTAGTCCAAAAATAAGATTCAGTTATTATCCCTGACATGTCAAAGAGAAATTACATGCTTTACAAAAGTTGTCTTTTTTTACAGTTGAGGCCATCAGAGACTGCCTGGAAGAAGATATGGTGTTGGCTCTTAAGTCAAGGGACCTGTATTTAAATCCTATTTCTGATGTTTATTACCTTTGTGACCATGGACAAGTGGCTTAACCTCGATATGTCTCAATTTCTTCACTGATAAAATGAGTGGTTTGGATAACATGGCTTTTGAAGTATCTTCCAGCTTTACAGCTATGATTCTCAGATCTGGGAAGGGCCTCACAGGTGGAAAGTGCTGCCAAGAACCTTTTGAGGTGCATTTATTCATTTCTTCTTTCCTCTTAGGCTATTACATTATTTTCGAGGTCGTCATCACTTGGAGGAAATTATGTACAATGAAAACATGCGACGATCCCAGCTGCTGATGCTCTTTGACAAGTTCCGAAGTGTGCTGGTGGTCACCAACCACGAGGACCCAGTTATCTCAGTTTTCCAGTCACTTCTAAAATGAATGGGAAGTTAGTCCCCTGCTCAGAGGAGCACTCACCCTGGAGAATTCTTTGAACTACCAAGGGCCAGAGAAGAGGGGGAGGCATTCCACAAAAAGAGTGGCTCTCTTGGGACCATGGCTAGTTTCTCCTCAAGCTCCAAGCTGGGTCTTCTCATTATTCCTCCTTTTAAGAAGCAGCAGTGCCTATGTGGGTTCCTAAGGAATACAGTATTAGTGGAATCTAAAGGTCTTACTTATTTGGACGTTGAATTCTGGACATAGATGGAGAAGGGATATTTGGTGACTCAATTAGCTTAAGGAAAATGTCCTGAAATAACATGATCTTAAGTCACATGCTGGCTTCCTAATCTGGAATCAACTGTAGGCTCCAGCTTAGCTTGAGCCTGCTGCTACATACGGTGGCATGGGAGCTCCCTCCAGCCATCAGCCCTTCTTCTTAGATTGCCAGGCATTCCTGGACCCATCACCATCCTATATCATCACTGGTTGGTGGGCTGGGAGAAACTAAGAGGCCTTCCTTTTCCTGCTTAATAGCATGTGGTTTTTTAAGCTTTCTTTTAAAGGCTAATCACCCCAGCCCAACTGTGGTTCAGCCTCAGAGCTAATGGAGGGTTGAAGATGTTATAGAGGAGTGAAAGGGCCAGGAGTCAACTTCCTAGCTGCTCTGTCCGATCATGCCTTCCCTTAGAACTATCATTCAGCTTCTCCAAGGAGCACACCCTGCCCCTTGATTCAGTCCCCCCACCCCATAAAAGCCATTACAAAAAATCTGGTTTAACCCTTTGGAACCCTCCCATACCAATATAGCCTGAATGAATTGATAGCAAGGGGCTGCAGCTGGCCAGGACACCAGTAAATAGCAGCGCTAAGATAATGGGAAAACATGAGTTTCCCTCCATGCTGTGGCAGCCACCCCTGATGAGATTCACAGCCAATCAGATCTTTTTTTTTTCCCCCAAAGCCTCTCCCAGACTCTGTCCATGGAATAAATATATTTCTGTGCTGTTATGGTAAAATGCTTAACTAGGCAATGACACTGGGGTCTCTTTATATTAGATGGTTTTTGCATCATCTGCGAGCTGGCTAGATTATTCCTGGACCAGCAGCATTGAAAACAGTTCAATGCCTGCTCTAGGTTCCCTAGGAAGATTCACTTTGGTCCCCAGGGCAGACTTGGATGAGGCCTACCAAGATATCTTGACTGCAGGTGGCAGCATCAGGGCTAAAGAGAAAAGGAAGGATATGACCCAGATTGTGGCTCTGGTGGTATCTTCAGATGCCCAGGGCTACTGTCCTGCTGTTTGGGCAAGGCCACAGAAGTCTGAAATTAGAAAGTCAAATTGCTTTAAAAGGAGAGGGTTAGGTACCTCTTACCCATAACTTAGAAGCCAGAGGGGCACAAGCCACACTCTCCGTGAAAGCTGCTGACATTCCTGCCCTAAAACACCACACTAAAAAAAAAAAAGGCACTAATATGTACATGACTCACCTAACATTGTTTTGTGGAAACAAGAATTTATTTTTCTAAACCTCTAAAAATCTTTGCTGTAGCCTAGCCAAGCTTGACACCAGCAGTAGCAGCAGCAGCTCAGCTTCCCTAGCTGGGCCCTAGCCACTGGCCTGCATTTCCCGTTCTACTTTCCGATCTACCACACTGACATAAGGGTTGCCTTGGATGTAGAATCTGAGTGGCTTTTGGGCCCACTCTCCAGCATAGTTGATACCAATCCGGGCTGCTGCCACCACAGTATCTTCCCCTGGCTTTTCAGGGCCCTCCTCTAGCCAAATGGTTTCCTCTTCTGCCAGGTCCTTCTGGTCAAGGCTCTTGTCAATGGCCAGGGCTTGACATAGCTTAGAGGGACCATTGCAAAGTTCTCGGTCCTTAAGGGCCCTGGCAGCTCCTTTACGGTGGGCATTTCGAAGCTGCCGCATTATCTCCAGGCCTTCCACTGGCTCCAGGGAACGAAGAAGGATGCATGCCCCTTCACCTGTAGACAGTATAAACAGAAGCCTTGAATTAAGGGGATGTGAAAAGGATTTCTGAAGAGTTTCTGCTAGTGAATCAAGATGACATGGGGGTGGGGATGTGTGGTCAGAACTGTGTTATCCTTAGATAAGGATGGGAAATGCTGGCTGGAAATTAATCTTGCTAGAGCAGTGACTTGTGATTCTATTTTCTCAAAGCAGTGAAATACACTTTTTAGCCTTACTAATTAGTTTGTAAGTTTTTATTTCAATACTATCATGAGAGGGAGACCTCCTTGGCTACCTCTGATCTTTCCTCCTCCGAATCCTCTGCCTATGCTCATGGAAACAGAAGAGCGAGTCACAACACAAGAGGGAAACTGATTAAAAACTAGGCCCCATTATTCTTTTGAGGAAAAACTATTTTTAGTACAAATATCCTCTTAGAGGTAAGTCAATAATTAGGAAAGAAATTAAGCCAAGAAACTATACCCAGTGTTTCTGGAATTCTTTGGGCCTCATAACTGTATACCTAAACCTGGGACATACCCCTCTTTGTTAAGAGATTGCCAAGAGGGACAGAAAGGAGAGAGAGGCTCTCTCATAAGGCTCTGTCATAAAATGGGCTGATATATTGGCTCTAATATGTGTGTGACCTGGATAGTATGAATCTCTATTTCTTTCTGGGTTTTATTTTCCTCATCAGTAAAATAAGGAGGGGTGGAGGGTGGTCAGATTGATATGATCTCATCTAGTGCAAAACGTCTGATTCTGTAACTCCACACCAGCACTGTAGTGATAAAGGCAGAAAAAGTCTCCCTCCAAACTGGGGCAGGTCAAATTTTGGAAAAATCCAGCCTCCAAATAAGTTTTAGGCATAATACCTCCTTTATATCGTCAGCCTTCCACAGGATTCTTTATCTGAACCATCTGAGGCCAGTAGGGCAGATCTCCTGTCCTTACTCTTGTGTCATTCCCAAAGCCTTGGCTTCCAGCCCTGAGCTTACAGGGCTGTCCCTGGAGCTCAACCCCAGATTATTTTCCCAGTAAATAAAGCTACCTGGAGACTGACGGCCCTGCTTGTTGGGGAAAGCAATGGCCAGAAAGTTCCCAGTCTGTGTCTCACCCTGGTATCCTGACTGGACTGAGTCAGAGGAGCTGATCAAATCAGAAGAATGCCACCAGAGTGAGGAATGAAAAGAGAAGGTTCTCCCCAGTACCTTTCCTAAATGCACTACATGAAGGGAATTCTACACAAGTGTGTCTCCCTTCATAAGAAACAGAAGCAGGTGCTGTCTCCTTAGTGCCTTGGAATTTAACCAGGGTTTCTGGGATCACGTGTGACCCTTTGTTGTCAAGCACTGGACATTCATGTGAATCAAGTCCAAAAAGGCAGGATATTTTTGCTGGGGCATGAGGTAAGAGATTCTCTTCAGAGTTTTCCTTAAGAGCTGCTCAAGTAGCTTTGACACTTAAGTGATCAGAAAATAGGTCTCCTCAGGTACTTCCTTAGTAGAAAAGTACAAGGCCTGCTGGAGTCAGAAAGCTTGCGGCTGAATTTGAGCTCCTTGACTATTTCATGAGTGTGCCTGCCAGCAAGACTCCTCTCTGGGCCTTCTTCCAGCTCTAAATCCTACCTAAATGGCTTTCCCTCATGGAGCCCCAGTTTCCTCATGTATAAAATTAGGATAATACTGATAGGGCTGGTAAAGCCAGCAATATAAATCTTTGTGCAGTCCAGAGAGTGTCACGGGAGCACCAGCCCTGATGGAGCTATGATAGGAACTCCTTCATTCTCACCCTCTGAAGGGATGGGCTTTATCTGGAACATCAATCTGGAACATCGGAATACCTCCTCACTTCCCCTGCCCCCACAGCCCTAATTCCCTCCTTGGTCAATCTGTCCCAGACTCCTTCACTTGTCTGCCCTGAGAGACCCTTCCTGCTGCCTCAAGGGTGTCCTTCTAGGTTTATTCACAGGTCAAGAACTAACTAAAGGGTCACAAATGGAAGTAGAAAATCGCAGACCCCAACCTGTAGAGGCCAGGCCTTTGGTGAGGGGTAATGGCAGGAAAAACAGTGCTATGTCAAAATATCTTGTTTTCAACTAAACCAGAACCTCTATTCATACTCTCCCATAAACTTAGGTTCTAACAAACACCCTCCCACTTGGCTGCCCAGATTGGCCAAGAGTCTCCCAACAGGGGACACGGCCCCTGGGGACAATCAGGCAGGCTGAGTTCAGCGGAGCTTTCATGATCAATCCAGCCTCTGGCTGACAAATTTGAGCTGCTAAAGAACAGGATATTCCTGCCCCTCCACCTCTGTGACTCACTGCCCTTCTTGCCTCCTTCCCCAGCACTGGACTCCTGTGGGGGCCTGGTGCCTCTGCCCCAGAGTAGACTATACTTCCCTTTTACTTGTTCAGAAAAAATTAGGCTGAAATAGCCAGCAGAGCTCAAAACTGTTGGGAAACTCAAGTGAGGGAATCCTTCCTGGTAGAGACTGGAGAGTGTAGAAGCTGGTAATCTTGGCCCAGATATGTCTGCACACACCCCCTCAGCAGCCAGTTTTCAAAGAATGTAAAGATACGATCAAGGCCAACAAAGCCTTGAAATTCTAGCTCCTCTGCAAATACCTGGACAGTTCCTCAACTGCTTGTTCACATCCAAGTCTGTCTGGAGGTAGCAGGGCATCAGAGGGCAGTGCCTGGCCCCGTGGCTGAGGGAAGCCAGGCTTAAGGTAACCATAGCGCCTCACCTCCACCTCCACCTCCCACCCTGGGCTAGAGCCATGCATCTGTTCATGGGGGACATTTCCTGGCCACAGGATGTGTTCACTGTTGGGCCCTCTACAGAACCTTAAAAGTGCTTGGCAATTTTCTTTTCATCATCACTGTTTCCCATCCCATCAAGTAGAGGAACTACTAGAGGAAGAGAAGGCAGAAATGGAGGTCCAGAGAAATGAGGTCTTGCCCAGCATTATACAAGTAGGCCAAATCTGCTTTATGTCCCTGTAGTAAGCTCTTCCAAAACACATCCCCAGTAGCCCCTCAATTTTCCTGCCTTTGTATGGCGCCACGTAACATTCTCTCAAATTCCCAAGTCCAAGGATCACAATTCCGCTTATAGCTAATTTTCTCAAATCTTGTGCCATGCTCCTCTCTAATGTTCCTGGCAAGTGGCTCCCCAGATTTTCCCTGAAGACCTCCAAAAGGGAATTTCCTAAGGCAGCCAATACTACTTTTGAATAGCTCCAATGGTGAGGAAATTTCTCCTTACATCAAATCTAAATATTTCTCTTTCCAAAATCAACTCAGTGTTCCTCAATTTGCCTTCTGGAGTCCAGCAGAATAAAGAAAAGCTCTAAATATATGAAGGTAGGTGTTGTGGTCCCTCTAACTGTGCTCAGGGATCAACACCTTTAGTTCCTGCAAACAAATCGTCCCTTCCAGCTTATGAAAAATCTGTCTTTGCTCTCCATAAGCTGAATTTTTTAAAAAGTGTAACATTTTACATTTATCTCTAGTGTCTCATCCAATCTTGTCTATTCTCAAACCCTCCTGTTCCTCCTGCCTGGACCACCATGCTAGCCCCCTAACTGATCATAACCTGAACCACTTTGATCCTCTTCCCCCAATGCAAACCCCTTCCCTGGTTCCCTCCTTCAAGCCTAAGATGCTGCGTCTGAGCCTCCCCTGCTTATCCTCACTCCATTGAGCCCCTCTCAGGTGGAAGGCACAGCAAAGTGGAAGGACCCTCTAGAGGAGTACAACACCTGCACACACAAGGAAATGGCTGCTGTCCTTTCCGCTCTGGCGGTGAGAATGGCAAGGCTGGTGGTCTCTCTTGACCCGTGAACAAACGGGATTTCCGGGGGCAGAGCTGCTCAGCCACCAGCCTTACTCTCTTCCAGTCACAGAAGCCCGGCGGCATGACAAAAGTCAAGACTGGCAGCGGACAGCCTGGGCTTCTTCCGAGTCTAACCAAGCTCTGGGCACGCCTTTGCGTGGCTGGGGTGCCACCCCCTACCTCACGGACAGGCTTGAGGCCTGCTGCTTACCCTCAACCTGGCTTAGCCCACCTGCCTGCTACAGCTCCTCGGGGCCACGTGCACACCCTGTGCAGCCCAGTAACTACAAGCACCATGAAGAGAGATTAGGGAAGGCTCCCCTCGGAAGATCTACAGACCCTGGGCCCGTCCCTGCCTTACTGCCCAGCACCCATCAAGCTCGTTCCTTTCTCTGCCACCTCGTTGCGTATCCAGAACTTCCAGAGCCATTCTTTGCCCCAGCCCAGGGCTGGCTGCCAATGCTGAAGCTTCTGTGTCTGCCTGGTTTGCAGCACTCAAGAATACACTCGTTGCCAGACCCCTGTTAGGTCGGGATCTGGGGCTCTGGGGTTACGGACCTTCCTGGAAAATGAGCCAGTGAAAACGGGAAAAACGAGGAGACAAAGTATCCTGGCGGCAGCCCGCCTCTAGGGAAGGGACCCATTTCATAAAGGTGTGGCCCAAGACCTCCTGTGCACCCCACGCGGGAGGAAGGCTCTAAGAGCAGCCGGCAATCTTGTGTCTGCTATGTCCATCCCCTGGTGCCGCCCGGGTACACTGCCAGTGCAGACCCCCTCTTTGGCGGGACTCTAATCTGAGGGAACAGAATGCCGCAGCACAGCTGGCGGAGCTGTTTCAAACCAGAGCCCTGTAGCTTGGGCCCAACCCTGCACAAGCAAAAGGAGAGAGTCATCCCGATAATGTTAGACACTTTGGGACGCTCTCCTAAAAGATCTGAAGTGCTCTGACCCCTGCCTGAGGCTCCATAAATAGCTGTCCAGAGGGGGAACTGGAGGCCTCAGGAAGCCAAGGGAGATCTCTTTGCTAAGGCCACCCGGCATTTATTTACTTGTTCATTTTAAGCTCTAAGCGTGGTGAGAGCTAGGCAATAGGGGTTATGTGACTCACCCAGGGCCACACAGCGAGGATGGGTCTGAAACCACATTTGCACCCAGGACCTGCCAACTCCAGGCTGGAACTCTGTCCACTCTGCTACCTCGCTGCAACTAAGTCACAGGGCATGAAAAACCTTCCACAAGGACAGCTATTCCTATGCCGGTAGCGTTTACAAAGCCCTTCTTTCACGGGAGGACGTCGTGCAAACACTGCTATCCTCACTCTACAGTGAGGAAATGGAGGGTCAGAGAAGTGCTGGGATTGCCCAAGTACAGCTGAGAGTGAGCAGCCCAGCCACGGCCAGGCTGTGGCCTCGGCCGCTCTTCTCTGCTCCCGTCAGGCAGGCCTCTGCCCGGAGGAGGTAGAAAAGGAGAAGCAGCCGGCACTGGACGAGCGTCAGCACACACCCAGCAGGCCATTCTCAGACCTCGGACCCTTTGATTTTGAAAGAAGAAGAACACCAAAAGGAGCCGAGGGCATCATTCCGGAGAGAAGAACTCCCACTTCCCTGGGAGCCCGGGCCCAGTAGGCTCTCCTGCCTGCCCCGGTACCTTAGCCCCAAGAACACCATTAGGCTCGGCCTCCCCAAGGGCAACAGGGAAAGCACTCTATTCTGTCGCCTGCCCTGGGGCAGGATGAAAGAGGCTTGAGCCAACAGAAAAGCCCAGCGAGGTCTAAGAGAAGCCTCTTAGGAGGCCGGCCCAGGCTCAACAGGAAAGCCAGGGCTCCAACAGGGAGGGAGGGAGGGCACATGCACAGGACCCAGAGCAGCCATCCCAGAGAGGGGGAGCACAGGACCGGCTCCACTCAGATCTGACGCTCCCCAGAGTGCCAGGCCTGGAATCGGGGAGACTCGCCTTCCTGAGCTCAACTCTGGCCTCTGCCACTGCCTAGCTGTGACTCTGGGCCAAGTCACTTAATCCTGTTGGCCTCCATTCCCTCATCTTTGCCAGGAAAACCCCAAATCGGGTCATGAAGAGCTGGACCCGGCTGAAAAGGACCAAACAAGAACAATTCAATTCAGTGCAATGACTCCCTATGACCTCCAGGATCAAATACAAAATGCTCTTTTTGGCATTCAGAGCCTTTTATGACCCGGCCCTCTTACACCTTCCCTCCTCCCACAGGCTCTGACCCAGTGGCAGGGGCTCCCCTGCTGGCCTTTAGTCAAGATGACTCCCACGGCAGCGTTTTCACTGGCTGAGCCCGATGCCTGGAACCCTTTCCTTCCTCGGTTCTACCTCCTGGCTTACTGGCTGCCTTCAAGTCCTGACCAAAATCCCATCTTCTGTGAGAAGCCTTTTCTGACCCCCCCAATCCGAAGGCCTTCCCTCTGCTCCTAAATACTGTTTTTAGATTGGTAGAGACAATTTTCTGATCAGTGCTTATCACTTAAAGACTCCCTGACAATCGCTCCCTTCTGGGGCGATGGGAAGGAAGCAGAACCACCTAATGGAAAGAACTCTTAGGGCAGCTAGGTGGCTCAGTGGATAGAGTTACAGGCCAGAAAGACTTGGGTTCAAATCTGACCTCATGATTCCTGGCTGTGTGACCCTGGGCAAGTCATTTTACCCCAACTGTCTAGCCCTTATGGATCTTCTCCTTGGAACCAATACTTGATGGTTGGTTTTGTTTCTAAGTTAGAGGGTAAAAGTTAATTTTTTAAATAATTAAGAAAGAGCTCCTGGTTCCACAGCTTTGGGATAAATAACTTCACTTCTCTGGAACTTGGTTTCCTTCTCTATAGAAGGGGAATAATAATCCTTGCCTTGCCCATATCATTAGGTTGTTTTAAGTCTCAAATAAAAATGTATTTCAAAGTGCCATATAAATAGTCAAGTACCAGAAATCATAATGTACACTTGTATAAATTACAAAATAGTATAAAGATATGAAGGATCAGGCATTATAGTTATAGTATATTAATTTGGGATGAAATAGTGTCCAGAGCTAAAGATTAGCTCCAGAACAAAAGAAAAAGAAATTGTGTAGGTGGGCTGTCTGGGGAGGCTTTGAAATGTCAGTCTTTGGCAGGGGTGACTGTGAGAGTCTCTACCCACCCAGCCTAGGAAAGAGGGGATCAAGAGAAGGGAGGAGGGATTTCAGGGGCTCTGAAGGAGAAGAATAAGAAAGGAGAACTGGTGAACTGAGAAAACAAGGGGGTGAAAGCTAGAAACTGGGGGCAGAGAAGAGATCTCCAAAATCTAATCAATAATTAGGAACTATTAAAGTGAAAAAAAGTGAAGGGGCTCTGAAGGGGAAGAAGTCAAAAACTGGGGCCTGAATAACAATCCAGGCCTGTCCCTGGGCAAGGCCCATGCGTGAGGAGAAAGTTTATAACATGTGTCTGACAAAAGGCCCTTAGCCATCTCCGGGAAATAGCTTTGGGAAGAGTCAGTGTAACTGAAAGCGCCTTTAAGAAACCCATTGTGCTCTCTGAAGGGCTGTGGGGCCAGCACTTCTTTGGCTGTCTCGTTCCTGCGGGTTTGAGGGTTTGAAGCGCCCAGACCACACAGAGAGTCCGTGAACATCGCCCAACACACAGGTGCTGGGGGACCCAAAATGCTGACAAGACAACTTTCTTTCCTCTCAAAGATTGTGCTCTTTTATTCTGATCCCAAAGGAGAAAACTGGGTGTTTTCTTTTCCAAACAGAAGACAAAATTAGGAGCTAGCAGAGTCTTGTGTATAAACTTTTCCAGTCTGCAGATTCCAATTCTCTTTACTTTTTTCATGCTCATTCCCTTAAGGGAGAACCAAAACACATTTATACTTTCCATTCATTATCTCATTTGATCCTCATTATAATCCTGTGGGGGGCAGGGAGCAGAAAGTACTGGTTCCATTTCTTTGGAGGAGGAAACTGAGGAGTGAACTGACTTACATATCAAAAAGCAGAAAGTGGCAAAATTGGGGTTTCCACCCAGGCTGTCTGACCCAATGTCTAGTGTTCTTTCCTGCTGCAGATTATCACCTCCTTAGGACTCAAAAGAACAGCTGCTATTTGTTAGGAGATTAAATTACTTGATATGATTTCCCTCCAAGGCAATGTGGTGAGTTGAAAAGAAACAGAAAGAAGACTGTACCTACAGAGTCAGAGGTTCTGGCCCAGAGTCCTGTTTGGGCCACTCACTACCTACATGATTCTGTACAAGTCACTTAATCTCTCTGAGCCCGTTTCTTCATCTGTAAATTAAAGGAAATGTCGTACATCAATGGTTCCCAATCCTTGGGAAAAGGATCCCAGTGGGAGTGGAGGGATGGAAAGATAAGCCATGCAGAGTTAACAAAAGGATCTTGGAATCCATGAAACACTCATTTTCAGCTAGATTTAACTAGAATAAAATACACAGCACGACAGTATAATAAATAAGCAAAAGGCTTCTGCAGGCTGATTCTCAGACATACATATTACTGTTTCTCAAACAAATGAGATGGTCTCGTGATTAAATAAAACAGAAAATTATTACTGTATTCAGAGAAACTTGTCATCAATTTCAGGTGATACTAGTGCAACATCTATCAAGTGGGAATATATAAAAAAAAGGGGTTTTTTTCCCATTTAAAAGTGATTCTCTTCTTCCAACAGGTAGGGAACCAATGGACTCAACTATCACTGTTTCAGCTCTAAAATCTATGACTCTATGAACTTTCCTTTCCAGAATACTTCTTCACTTTCTCTTTTTTTCTGATGATGAAATCACCCTCCCTCCTCCTTGCTATGGTTATCTGTACCACTTGTGCCCTTGATGACAAGCCTAATCTTTTCTGAGATATCATGGCACAAAATGACCCTGGAGACAGATATTAATTTTGCATGCACATTTATTTCTACAGATGCCATCACATCTTTCTCCTTTTCACTGTCGAATTCCAAAAATTGCCAGCAGGTATTCCTTTAAGGCCAGCCTGCCATGGCCTTTCATTCCTTTCATTAAAAACTGACATTCCTCAATCTGGCCATAACTTCCTTTCATTCCCTTTCTCCTTACACCTCATACCTCCTAAAACTCTTCTTTATCCTCTTCAGCACCTCCAGTCACTCCACTCAGACTTCATTTTGCTCTCTTGCCAATGTCAATCAATGCTATCAGCTGTATAAAACTATTCTGCTCATCCCATGCAAAGCCCCAGCTCTTTACTCCCTCTATGAACTAAATCATTCACTGCTGGAAATAGCTGGAGAAAGTCACAGACTTGGTTTACACTTGTAAAAATTAAAATTAGATCTCAAATAATGAAAATATTATATTTTAGAAGGTTTATTAAATGATCATTAGAAATCAAGGAATAAAGAGGATACAAAATAAAAACCACGTGTGCCCATGGCTGGTTAGCTATTTTTCAAAATCCCCACCTTACCACCAACATCGATTGCTGCATCATATCAAAGAGGGTGTGGGAGCAGTTACAGCCAGTTAAATACCAATAACATGATCTCACCAATGTGGAGACATAGGAGAGATTATAGGGAATTTTGGGAAATACTAAGGGCTTCTGGGGAATGAGGTCAAAGGTTCAAAATCTACATTTATACATACTCCAGATTTTTAATCTAACTCACCTGGGCTTTACTGCAATAAGGTGATTCTTATATTCCTTCCTAAATGATTTCCTTTCTCACTCCCACTAGTTATTCCAAACCTTCTCTTCTCAATCCTCCAACACTTCCCCCTCCCCAATTCTCCCAGTTGAGAACCTCAGCTCTTACTTTACCAAGAAAATTGAGGCCATTCACCTCTTCCCTCTTTCTTCTCATCTCACATCCCTCTGACATTATCTTTTAATCTCTCCTTTTATCCAGTCTCTTATAATGAAATGGCCCTTCTCCTTTGTTAAGCCCAGCTCCTCTATGTTTGCTCTTGATCACATCCCTTTTCCATTTCCAATCATCAATCTCATCCTATCTACTGATTTCCTTTTCTGCTGCCTACAAACACACCCAAGTCTCCCCAATCCCTAATAATATCCTCACCAGTCCCCTGCTGTCCCCTCAAGCTATCATCCTATAGATCTCTTCCATATTACCAGAAGGAGGTCTCTCTCTCTCTCTCTCTCACACACACACACACACTGGGTAACTGAAGAGGGAGAGTGAGAGAACTGAAGAATAGAGAGAGGGAAGAGATTGATCCTCTCCTCTCTTCCCCTTGGGGAAGACAGCACAATTTGTCTTCCAGAGGGACAGAATATATCTTCTCAGAGATTGGGTTTGGGAGATAGAGGTTAAGGACTGGAGGAAAAAGTCTTAGAGAAATGACCCACTGCCTCCCTTCTTGATCTTAGCTGTTGTTGAGAGGCAGGTAAATTTCCTGCTTCTGGATCCTCCCAATATCCCAACTGTCACCTTTCCCCTCAAGACTTAGTTCATTCCTCAGCCTTGGTCTTGAACTAGTTCTCCCTTTTGGGGAATGATTCTCCACAAATCTTCAGTCTCCTTCTTTGATATCAGTAAGCAGGCAGACCTGATCTAAATGGTAACACTTTATTCTTGAGAACACACATGGCAGGGAGAGTGAGGGTATTGAGTGAGGAAAGTGGGAGATAGGAATCCCTACAGATTAGCAACTGACATCCCCCCAAATTCTGAGGGGTTCAGGCTGTCTGCCCAACCCCCTTTTTGGTCAATTGTTGGGTTTATCCTTCCTCCTAATTAATCTGGCTATGAGTTGAAGTTCAGGACAATTTGGGGAGAGAGCTTCTCAGTAGACAGCTTTCTATAAAGTCCCAGTCTACTTTTGTCTTCAGCTAGAACCAGAGAGATTTAGGGGTTCACTGGAAGGTAGTCAGTGTCCAGAGGGATACTCCACCTCAGAGGTCCTCCTCTCAGACCATTCACTCCAGCAGAGAGCTGACCAGAAGTAAGCTGGCAGTTCTGAATTCTCTCAACTCTTCTATTCTTTCCTGGAATCTTGAGTCTTCCTTGCCCTTCCCCTCACTTGAGGTGTTCTTGTGCATTGCTGGATATGATTTTTTTCTTTCCTTTTGTAACTTCTCTCTTATGTTCTCAGCCAAATTCCAAAAAGCCATTTACACACTTTGCCTTAATTTCTTCTTCTCTCCTCCAACTCTACAATCTGACTTCTGGCCTCCTCACTGGACTGAAATAGCACTCTCCAAAGTTATAATCGACAAATCTATAGGTATTTTTTTCAGACCTCATTCTTCTTAACTTTGCTGAAGCCTCTGACCCTGTTGACTACCTTCTCTTCTTAGATACTCTCCCCTCTGAATTTTTAATGACACTGTTCTTTTCTGGTTCTATTCTTACCACTTCTCAGTCTCCTTTGGTAACCCATTATTCATATCCTACTTTATAACTGCATAATCTCAGGCTATGTCTAGGACCCCTTCTTTCTAAATATTCCTGTTCTTGGTGACCTCATAAGCCCTAATAGGTTTATCAGCTCTATGAAGATCTATATATCTATCTAGTCCCAGTCCCTCTCCTGAGCTTTAATCCCAAATCACCAGTTGCCTATTGGATATCTCCAATGTTTATCCAGAGACATCTCTGTACAAGTACATGAGACATATACAAAATAGAACTCATCCTATCCTCTAACCAAATCGTAACCAAACTTCCCAATTTCTATCAAAAGTATATACTACTATTCTTGCAATTTCTCAGACTTATAATCCCAATGTCATCCTAATCCTTCACTATCCTTCAACCTACATATATTATCCTTTGCCAAATCTTGGCATTTTTTATAACCTCACCATTTCTTATATCTCTCCTTTTCCCTCTACACAAATATTCACCACCTTAGTTCAATTCCTCATCACTTCTCTGTGGTGAGTGAAAGATAAAATGAAAATAAAATGAAATAAAATTAAAATTAAAAAAAAAAAAAGAAAGATGAAATGACTGAAGAAACCAATGTTCAGGCTTCTGGGCATTTGAATTTAAGCAATGTGTGCCAATTGTTCAGCAAACTAGGGCCAGATCTCCTCAGCTTAGGCCTGGACCCTGAATACAGGGGGAAACAAGACTTTTATACATGTAAAAATGGAGATTTGAACCCCAGACTTCAATCCCCAGAAGTCCTTGGTACTTTCCAGAATTCCTTATAATCTCACCTGAGTTTGAGAACACAATTTAGTATTTAAAGGGCTCTCTGCCTCCCAAGACTCTCTTCTTCCGCTTCTAAGCACACGAGTCTCTCTACTTGGCAAGCACGATGTAGTGAGCAAGATGTGAATGGGCTAATGGCCCTAGGCACGTGCTTTTCTTATTTTGTATTTTCTTTATCCTTAATTTCTAATAATCTTTAATAAACCTCATATATAATACTTTTAGTAGAGAAACTAATTTAATTTTTACAGTTTATCAGTAGAGACCAAATAGAATTTTTACACAGTTATTAAAACCAATTAGTCAAATAAGGCAAATTAATTAAAAGGAAATAATTCAACATTAGATAATTTGATTTCCAATTAGAAGAAAGACTTAGACTTTCCAAGTTGGGAGGGGGAGAGTGAACAAGTACAATTCCCTGAATTTGGAAAAAGTGGTATCCTACTCCCTTAAAATAGCTGAAAACAATCAAAGGAACATGGACACAATGCTGATTAATCAGAATGGGGTCAATTTTCAGATATGGCATATGGGTTGCTTGAGATATATAACTGGGAGAAAACTCCTTCCATCTAACGTAGAATCTAACTGCATTTCTGGTCAACATAAACCAGGTCCTTAGTTAAGAGTGTCTAAACAGGGGTACAGGTAGTCCAGTTTCCCAGTGTGCAGGGCTAGGTTCAAACAATGTAATATGGTTTTCTCCCAATTCTCAAAACTTAAAAAAGTTTTCTCACAAGACAAAATTTGGAGTAGACCCATACCTGAACAGAAAAGCAACTGAGCTAGCTCCAAAACTGAGTCACAAGATGGAGTCAGTGTGGTTCCTTTAATTGCTTCCATTCCCACTGGGACCCACTTGCTGTTCTAATCCTCTCAATTCTCTCATCTAGCTGAGACCATTGCAATGGCTTCCTATTTGGTCTCCCTTCCTGAAGTCTCTCACCACTTGAATCCATACTCGACACAGCTCTTTCCTAAAACTCAGTTCTGAATGAACTCCAGTGGCTTCTACTGCTTCTATGATAAAATGTCAACGTACAGTATGGTCCCTCCTTCCCTCCCTCTCCAACTTTATTATATGGTGCTCCTTTAGCCTGCACCCTACTGGTCAGCCTTGATCTTCTCTTTGTACTTCACAAGTAGCCGTTCAATTTTTCTCCCCCTTAGAAAGTTTCTTCAGAGTAGGGATTATTTCATGGGCTACATAGGGTGACAGTTGAACAGAATGAACTTCAAAGGAGAAAAATTATTGAACGATGATAGCAAAGAATGGGTCCAAAAATGACAGCAGGGAGCAAGGGGTGCTCTAGTTTCTACTGCAGGACCAGCACATCTCAGGGTTGGAGGATGGTAGAAGACACAAGCAGTGCCAGACATGACAGCCAAAGATTCAATGTTATCTCAGAGAAGCCTAGTTTCAATGAAGGCAAGTCTATGGAAGGAGGAGCAAGGGAAGAAATCTGGAAGGAAAGGAAGCTTATTCATAATGAAGCAGGAATTCCAGAGGGCACAGTAAAAATAGAGGCAGATATCAATTAGGGAATGGATGAACAAATGGTGGCATGTGAATGTAATGGAATATTGCTAAACTGTAAGAAATGATGTGTGTAGTGAATACAGAAAAACAAGGAAAGAGCTATATGAACTGAGACAGAGTGAAGTGAGCAGAGCCAAGAGCACAATATATACAGCAATGATAACAATGTAAATAGAAAGAACAATGACACACCAGAAAATCAAAACTAAAAGTAACAAAATTATAAAGATCAAGTAGGACTAGAATGAAGAGATATGAGAAGGTGGAGGTGGCAGGTCTACAGGTGTCACAATAGTCCATGTATTTTCAGAATTTTTCTATGTAGTGATCACTTGTGTTCCCTTTTTTCCCTCCCTCTGTCATATATATCCATTTTGTCATATCAGATGGCTCTGTGGGAGTGGAAGAGAGAGGGGGAGGAATAGTTAGGATAATTATGTCGATGTAAGAAACAGAAAATATCAATGGAAACAAAAAAAAGAAAAAGAAAGGGCAGAGTTAGAGTGAAATTTGGGTGGAGCAAGGTTGGTGAGGATGGGATGATAAAATGAGAGCTAGAGACTGGGGATAGTTTACTCTTAGGCAGCTGGAAATTAATAGGACGACAGGAAAGTAACAGGTGGTAGGAGTTTGCTAAACATAGATGTGATAGTTTGGGTGGCAAATGAAGTAGAATGGTCTGTCTCCTTGGAGTGATATTGTCAGGGAGAAAGATCAGGGGCATTGTGTGCTAGTCTTGGCCCGCTCCTCCAGGAGGGGCAAACTAGGCCTTGGTCATTCTCCCACGGTGGACGAGGCTCTAATTTTGGGAAAGGTCTGTGTGGGAAGAGGCCCAGTGTCTCAGAACTAAGTAATACAATTACCTCCAAGACCTACTCCTTCCCAGAAAAAACTTTCTTTAACTACTGTAGCCTACATTCATCCTTCCCTTCTCTCCAGCTAGTACTTGACCAGGTATAAGTAGGTATTGCTAGGGATATGAATGCTTACCTGTCAATCAATGGTTCCAGTCAACATCCCAAAGACTAATTAGACCAAATCACTCCTCCCTGTCCACCACTCCCTTAAATATGTTACCTTTCCTGAGGGCAAGGATTATATTCCTTTTTTCTATTTTGTATCCCCTGCATTTAGTCCAGCATATGGCACACAGGGTTTAATAAATGCTTATTTCAGTTTTTTTTTGCCACTTTCCAGCAGTTTCCTTGTATCTCTAACATCTTCCTTTTCTGACTCCTTTTCTGCTTGGCCCTTGTGACCCTGGACTCTGACTAGTGAACATTCAGCCACATCTCAGGCATTTGCATACCATTCCAAAAGATACATTTATCTTCCCACCCTGCCCAACTCTAGCTCTGAGAACAGTAATTAAATGAACTTTATTATTCCTAGAAATAAAATAAAATAAAATATAACACTACTCACCCTTCCCTCTTCCTGGCAACCGCTTCCCTAAATGTGGTATCCTTCCCTATTAGAATGTAAGCTCCTTTAGGGCAGAGACTATCCTGCTTGATTGAATTTGTATCTCCAGCCCTAGAACAGAGCCTGGTGCATAGTAAGTGCTCATTGCTCGGTCATATTCTCCATCAAGAATGTATGCTGCTAGAGCGAAAGGAGCAGAACCAGGAGAACATTGTACACAGAGACTAATACACTGTGGTATAATCGAACGTAATGGACTTCTCCATTAGTGGCGGTGTAATGTCCCTGAACAATCTGCAGGGATCTAGGAGAAAAAAACACTATTCATAAGCAAAGGATAAACTATGGGAGTGGAAACACCGAGAAAAAGCAACTGCCTGAATACAGAGGTTGAGGGGACATGACAGAGGAGAGACTCTAAACAAAACTCTAATGCAAATATTAACAACATGGCAATGAGTTCGAATCAAGAACACGTGTAATACCCAGTGGAATCACACGTCGGCTATGGGGGGTGGGGGGGAGGAAAAGAAAATGATCTTTGTCTTTAACGAATAATGCTTGAAAATGATCAAATAAAATATTATAAAATTAAAAAAAAATAATAATCCAGCTCCAAAGGTATAAGGAAATAAAATTAAATGCTCACTTTACTTGTTTCCTCGGTGGTTGGAAAGAATTCATGCCACTTTGCAGGGGAAAAAAGCCAAGCCAACTCCCTCATGATTAGCTTATATCCTAGGATAATTTGGATCAATAAATGTTCTTTTAAAATTTGGTGTCATCAGAGGAAGAATGATTACATGAAAAATAAGATAGGAACTTTTCTGTGCATGTCATTTCCTTCTTCAAAGGATGCTTGTGGAATAATACTGACAAATTTACTATGCTTATCTTTGTGTACATTCCTATTGTAATAATTAAAATAGTATATGGCTTAAACTGTAAAAAAAAAAAGTATGCTGCTAGATAGCAAGGGCTTTCTTTTCCATCTCTTCTGTAGTAAATCATACAAATCTAGACACACTAATGGACCAAGGGAAAACTCCTTGGCCTGAAGCTGTTGTTATTACTGGAATTCTTAATCTGGCAGACTCCTTCTGGCTTTCCAAACTATCTGAATTTTGTCCTTAAAATTCTGGAGTAAAACTCCCTTCCTCTTGTTCAAGTAACAAGATCTAGGAGAAAAGCAAAGGAGCTGAGGCTGAATTATTTCCAATTCAGAGAATTCTAGCACCTTCAAGAAAGCCTGGAGACAGAACTGTCTTACAGAGGAAACAGGACAATCCACTTCTTGGGGTAGGGAGTAGAGGGGAAGAATTAAAATGGTCAAATTAAAATGACTGTTAATTAATGTACCAAGATTTCTTAGGTAGGCACCTCACCATACTTTTCAGAGCAACGAGGCTTCCCCTTTCCCTCTTGGTTATTTACTAGCTGATTAATCAATCAGTATTTCTAAAGCTAAGACACATACCTCAAGGGGTACCCAAGTGCTAACCCTCCTAGGCCTATCATGGCAATGGCCTTCCCCAGAGGCCTAGCCCTTGGATCCAAGCCTCAATAATTCTGACAGCCTCAGTGCTTCAGGTGCCTGTGGGAAGGTCCAAGAAGCTCTTAAAAACAACCTCAGTGATGAAGTCCCATCTGTGACCATCCAACTCTAGGGCACTCTTCTTCCTTAGCTTGAATTTTTAAAAATCTATTTCTTCTTTATTTCTCTATGTCTTTTCTTAGAAGACAGCAGGTGGAGAAGAGAAATGGCATAGAGAGAAAAAAGGAAGGAGCAATCATAGGATCCTAAGGTCCTGGGATTTATATTTGGAAAGGGCCTTGGAGACCATCAGATTCAGGCCCCTTCATTTTATTCCAGATGAGAAAAGGATCATCCCAATATCATACAGGCAGTAAAGAACAAGAGCTTGAACTGTGGCCATGGCCCCCCCAATCCAGTTTGCTTGCTGCCTTTCAGATAAGAACTTCCCCATGAATCTCTGCCGAGATGGAGAACCAGTGGGGTAGAACATTAGATATAACATGAGACTTTTTCAATATGTTGTTAAGTTTAGCTGAACTTTTTTCCCTTCCTTTTAAATAAACCATTAGTAATTAAGAACCCTTTAATAATCCCTCTGCTAGGGAAGGGACAGCATAAAATGCAAAATGGAGATAACATGTGCTCTTACAATAAATGACCAATATGGAAGTGTATTTTGCATGACAATAAAAAGTTTTCAAATAAAATTTAAATAAAAAACAACAAAAACAATCATGCTACTTGCCAGCAGAGTTAAAGGCTAAAGGAAGGAATTTTGAAGTGCTGGCTGAGGAGAGTAGCTGGTTTCATAGAAATTTGTCTCCTTTGGAAATTCAAAAAGAAGAGTCTTCCCTGCCTCTTGCAGCCACCTGGATGACACTATGGAGGACCTCGGCCTGGGCCGCGCTCCATCACAATGTCTGGCCTCACTCACCTTGGCTAGAGACATTCATGCAGAAGTACATTCCATAGATGATGTACACATACAGCGTCCCTGGCTTCATGAACATGCCTTTGTTTCGAGGTGTCTGCCTGCCCCCCCTTGAGTGTGCTGCCTCATCTTCAGCTCCCAAGTATGCCTCTGTTTCAACCACTCGGCCTCGAACTTCAGTGCCATCAGGTAGTCTCCGGACCAAAACCTGAAAATCGAGTTGCAGAGTTCTTAGATGAATAAGCCCAACTTGGGAAGGACAAGAGAGGAAAGGATCAAATTGTTAAGTTTTTGCTAAAAATAACAGGCCAGGCCAGCCATTAAGCATAGGCTGCCCTCTTCCCACCAGGTATTCTCCCATTGCTTCTGGCACACCACTGCCTGGGGCATCATGGAGGAACATTGAGGGCCTTAGACTTAAGAATTAGGAGACCTAAATTCTAAACCTGCTAAATTCAGACCTCTTCAATAGCCATTAATCCCTCAAAAATCACATGAATCTCCTTCCTGGCTCTTTGCTTCCTCCCCCAGACTGAATGAGTCAGAGGGTAAGGAGCATCCACACTCATCATCAGCTCCATATCATTTCTGGACCTTTGATCATTTCTTTATTATTTGGTTCCCAACCAAAGCCCAACACAAAATTACAGAAAAAGGCATGACCAGGATGAGGCTCTTATCTGTTGGACTCTTCATACAAGGGAGAAAAGTCCCAGGGCTCTGCTGACCCCAACGATCAGCCCAGAGGAAAGAAGAAAAGCTATCTGAGGCAATGTCAGCAGAGCACAAAAGAGAGGCTGGCTGGGCAGACAGCATAGAACAGGGATGTACTAACCACTCCAAATGTGGGAGGTAGCTCCCAAGCAGGGCTGGGGATACACCAGGGAGAACAATTCAACATGCCCCTCAAATAAAATGAACTTTCCAAGTAGCTAACTAAACTCTTTTCCAGACAGCCTTTGCCGCACTGTTTAATGTCTTCATACTAACATGTGGCCCAAGCCTTCCTATCTCCTTAATTAGACTCACTCTCACATTTCCATCATAAAACCAACCCAAGTGGTTTGGAATGACCATACAAAGACCCTGCACTTAATTGTACTCAGATGACTGTATTCTAAAGCCAGAGCCAGGGTCATCCTAGTCTCCTAATGGAGTTACCAGAGCCCTGACAGGTCACAGCTGCAGTCCAAAAGTCATTTGTGATCACAACCTCTAGTAAGAAAATAACAGTCGTGGGATCCTTGGATGGCTGAAAAGATGGTCATTTGAGGTCAACTGCCTTTTCTAACTATGGTTTCATGAGATTTCAGCCTAGAAGGGACTTAACAATAATCTTGTCCATCCACCTAATTTTGCAAAAAACCAAGACAGACACCCAGAGAGAAGGGCAGGAGGTCAGACAAGTAAGCAGCAGCATAGCCAGAATTTAAACCCAGGGCCTCGGACTCCAAACTTGAAGTCCTTTGACACTGTGCCATTGCTTGGTCTGATGAAGAGGCTGTACTTTGAAGGAGGCAGAAAGAACAAGCAATTACAAGGCAAATTCTGGTTCTGACAGTCCAGGAGCAGAGGTGTGATTTCATTCCATTCCAGAGCCAGCATTAGTTTCTCAGACGCATGTAAGAATTGAGCTAATGCACTAGAGCTCCTCTCAGCTGGCTGTGGGCAATGAGCCAGAAGCTGTTCCCCAAGGCTATGAGGGTCTCAAAATCAGAAGGCCTAAAAGTTCAACAGGAGTCAAGAGTGCAAAATGGCATCCAAGAAACTAAATGTGATCTTCATAGAAGAGAAGTCATACCTGGGGCTCAGCTGAAGGAACTAAGATATTTAGCCTGAAAAAGAAAAGCCTGTAATACACAAAGGAAGCAAATTCATTCTGTCTGGGTTGAAGAGAGGTTATTCAAAGGTGGCCCAGGCCCAGGGCCTGCCTCAGACACCTCCAAGAGGAGGCTGGATGACTCTGAGGGTTCTTCCATCTCCAAGTTCCAACACTGCCACTTCTTAGCTGGGTGTTCCTAATATTACCTCACCTTTAGAAGTCTCTTTTTTCTTCTCAGTTAGGTGAGCTAATGTGATACTTCCCAGGCTCACAAGACTGGTGTGAGAAAAGTGCTTTTGTCCACTGTAAAATGCAACATCATCACCATCAATGCTCTTACTAAGGGCCTTAGGGTTCTTTCTACAAAGAATTCAAAACACAAAAACCTTTTCATGTCCTTTTCAAGTGGAAACAGGATGGTAGGTGGACAAAAGAAGCCCCAGTGAACTATCCAATGGTACCATCAATGACAGACTTGAAACTGGGTCAATCAATCAATCAGTCAGTCAGACAGCATTTACTAAGACCTACTATCTCAGGACTCTTGACTCCTAGGCTTGGGTTTTCATCACCCATATGACCAAAGCATGATCTGATTTATAATTATGTTTCCACACCAAGGCCCTTAAGGTAATTAGAGTGGGCAGACCCAAAGACACGGTAAAAGAGAATTTTCTTCTTGGCTTTATTTGTGATGTATAAAACCATTCTACAAGTTGGTAGGCAGACAGGGTTAAGTGACTTGCCAAGGGTCACACAGCTAGGAAGTGTCTGAGGTCAGGCTTGAATTCAAGATGATGAGTCCTCCTGCCTTCAGGCCTGGCACTCTATCCATGGTGCTATCTAGCTGCCCTGTGGGGTCGGACTAGCTAACCACTAAGGTTTCTTCCCATGAACCTATGACTGCACTGTCCTTCAAACATAACCTGTACCTTTTCAACTCCAAGTCTTTGCTTATAATATTCTCTATCCTGTAAATGTCCTCAATCCCCTAATTTACCTAGAATTCTAACCCATTCTTTAAAGTCTAACTCAAATGTCATTACCTACATGAAGTTAATATTAATAATAACCTTCCTAAATACATTTTCATATAAAAATGAGTATTATAGTTATCTGCATTGGTGACTTATTCCCCTGTGAGACATGAAGTTCCACGTGTGGGCTATGTCCTATAAAAACTTTTGATTTCTCCCAATGTCTTTGTATACAGTTGGTTAATACATGCATCAGAAAGGATAAGTAATAGACAGCACATTCTGAGGTAGCCAAAAAACTGAAAAACAGAAAGTGGATTACCATTAATGCCTGAACAAACTGGCATATGAATAAATGAATAAATTAATGAATGAATGAAAAAACATTCAAAGTGTTGTTATGTGCCAAGCACGGCAAAAGATACAAAAACATGTGAACACACTCCCTCCTCTCAAGAAACTTCCATTCTAATAGAGAGACGGGTGGGGGATAGGGGTTTGTGTGACCAGAGAGGAATATTTTGGTCTGGAAAGTTACAGGAAGGGTGAATGGAGCTACAGAGACACAGAATGACACCTTTCCAGGAACAGAGACAGAGCTGAATTGATTATGTTTCCAGAATTGGACAGCTTGGGGAAGATGGCAGGTAGACTAACAGTGACATGTGGGTGGATGGGTAAAGTTAAGTGTAACTGGGACTCAGACAAAATGGAGTGGATAACAAAGCACCTGCCAATCAAGATAGCAGGATCCTAGGGCAGGAAATCAGTAAATGAAAGAGTTAAGTCCTCCAGGGCAGGGGTATCAAACTCAAGCAGAAACAGGGACCATTAGTCTATACATAAGAATCCTTGCCAAGGCATCCAGACAGTTTTCAAATGCAATATCATCTAAGTTTTACTACATTCTTGCTTATTTTGTTAAATGTTTCCCAATTACATTTTAATCCATTTCTGGATGCACTAAGGAGTGCTGTGCCATGCCCACCAACCACTATGTATGTAACACCTCTATTCTGGGGCGCGGTTTCTGATTAGAAAAGAACAGGGGCTGATGAGAAAAGCAGAATATTATTGTACTGAAGAAATGATAGATATGAAAGATTCAGAGACACATGACAAAATTTAAAGGAACTGAGGCATGGTAAAGAAAGCAGAATCAGGAAAAAAGAAACAAACCCGTGTAAAATGATGACAGTAATAAAAATGAAAACAATGCTTAAAGGAAGCTAAACTCAGGTTATGAGCAATGACAAAATTTGGTTCCAAAGGCCAGATGGATGCTCTTCTCAGTAGAGACAGGGCACTTCTGAGAACTGGATGTTGCGTACACATATACTATCACACTCAGTGGCTATATTAGTTTTGCTTAACTATTTGTCTCCATGACAAGAAGGCTGGATTGTACAGGGAAGGGTAGAATTGATTCTGGGAAACTATGGGGTAAAAAAAATGAAAGAGCAATTTTTAAAGAGAACAGATAAATGCACCAGTGTCTGGCATAGAGTAGGTACCTAATAAATGTTTATTGACTGGTTCCTTTTTTAAAACCAACAATATTTCTCTTTGGAAACAACAGATAAAATTGCTGGGCTCTGCTTACTAACCCCCGGATTAGCTTCAGCATGAGATTTTTCAATGTAGATTATTACCCAAGTGAACTTCCAAAGGAAGTCACAGTAATGGTATAGAAAACCAAACTGGGGAAAGGGGGCGAAGGGCAGGCAAGGAAGAATGGAGAATCTGACAGTGCATTCTGCGCCAATCAGCCTGGGGTTTTTGCCCTGAGTTTCTAAAGGAAATGCCCAAGTCTTGCAAGCTCTCCTACTCATTCAGAATGGGACACATGCACTGGAGTCACAAATAAGGGTTTGCAGCTGCCTTCAAAGTCCCCTCTACATAGGCAAAGCATCCCTGGCTTTCTGAGAACCACAGCCTAAGTCCCAAGCAGGAAGATTGGCTTTGTTTCCAACTCACAGAAAATCATCTCTTGGAACCCAAACTGGCCAAGTTGCTTCCCCCTAGATATAACCAGGCAGATGTAGAGGGGCCGCTCTCCCCAGAGACTGGGAATGATTGTTCATTTGTAAATAAAACACCCTTCCTGCAGGTGGAAAATGGTCATTATTCAAAACAGGGAGACCAAAAATAGCTTAGTCAACAAAACACACTCCCAGGCTGATCAAAGTGACCCCCAAACACAATTGGGCTCTCTTTCCACTAAGAAGCAATAGTGGGGGATGGGGAGGGATAATGGAGCCCAGGGAACTTTGAACCACAGACCACTTGGGCAGTCACTCAGCTCTCCACAAGGCAGGAAAGCAATGGGCTGCTTATAGGAGTTAAAGACCATTCTGGCTGAGGGCCATGGAAAGGGGCCCAGTCTGACAGAGGAAGCACCTAGGGGAGATCCATTATAATATCATTAGCATCAGAAATGTAGTGGGGGGTGAGGGGGGGAGACCAGGCTGCAGGAATACAAAATGCATTCAATGAATTGGGATTATCATTCAGAAAAGCCTGAGAAGTTTCTGGCCACAGAGAGACAGTTCTTTGCTGTCTGAGACCAGCACAATCAAAGTCAGTGAGGGGCCTTTCAGAACCAGCCTGAGAGGCCTTAGAACTGGATGCAAAATCCACTTAGAACCAAACACTGACCATTTGTGAGAAACACAGTGAATCTCACCATAAGCAAGAGGAATCAACAGTTTCCAAGGACTCCCCACAGAAATTCTGCAGCTTTCCCTCAGTAGCGATGGCAATCTAGTCAGAAGAGAACACTCCCCTTGGGTAGAGGGAGAAAATGAAGGCTAAAGAAGAGCCAGGAGTGAGTCAGTCTGCCCAAGGCCTCTGCTGGCTAGTTAGTGGCTGAGCCAGGCTCAAACTCAGGGCAGACTCCAGGGCTCTTCCTACTCTATCTGAGGGTCCAAGGGCAGAGAGCAGGTCTTCATAGACAAATAGGGACTAAGTACCTCTGTGGAGGCACAGTCATTATGACAAAATTAGATCAGTGAACCAAAAAGCATTTATTAAGCGCCTATGAAGCACCAGGTACCATTTGAAAATACATAATGAATGCAACAATGTTAAAAAACAACAACAACAAAATAATCAGAATCGGATGTTGCAAAGTCACAGTGACCAAGACTGGCCCCAAAAAGACATCTTCCCTTCCTTCTTTGCAGAAGGACATGGGCACACGCACACATGCATGCACACACATACTCTCCCTGTCTTTCTCCCTCTGTCTTCTCTCTCTCTCTCCCTTTCTCCTTCCCTCCCTCCTTCTCTCTGTCTTCTCTCTCCTTCCTTCCCTCCCCCCCTTCTCTTCCTCTCTCTCTCTCTCTTACCCCCTCACTCTTGCTCTCTCTCCAGTTAATGCATTCTACCTAACATATTATGCTTAAAATTATGCCAATTGGAAAAAAAAAAGCTTTAAAAGCTTGAGACACCAATTTCAGTTGCTTTGGACTCAAAAGCCCTCAAATTTAGCTCTAGTCCATAAGCACTACATGGTGCTGTCATGGAGGATGATTTCCTTTAGCTCCCTTTATTAGTAAATTGGCCCCAAAATCTATCTTAAGCCTCAACATGAAGGCACCAACCCCTCTTCCTACCTCTCAGAGGTAAGTAGGACAATCTAGAGGTTGCCACATCAGATACTCAGACAGGCTATTCCCTTGAGTAAACCCTGGCCAAAACACCAGGGCTAGGTGAGAAGAATGCCAAAAGGTGAGGAACGGGGCTCATGGTCACAAAGGCAAAAACCAATCAGAGGAGGAAAAAGGGGGATCATTGCAGAAGTTTTCAGAGGAAGAAGCAAAAGTATCAATATTCATATGAAAAAATGCTTTAAATTACTAATAACAAGAGAAAGGTGAATTAAAAGAGCCCTGAGGTACTACCTCACTCTCCTCAGATTGGCTAAGACAGAAAAGGACAATAATAAATTCTAAATGTGGGAAAATAAATATACTAAGGCACTGCCAGAAGAACTGTGAACTGATCCAATCATTCTGGAAAGCAATTTGGAACTACAGTCAAAAGCTATTAAACTGTGTATAAATATAAATAAATGAAAACAAATTGTGTATAACCTCTGACCCAGAACTATTGCTACTAGGTCTACATGTCAAAGAGATCAAAGAAAAAAGGAAAAGGACTGATATGCACTGAAAGAAGATGCCAATACTGACCACTAGCCTCCAGCAACATTAAAATGTAATTGGGAAATATTTAACAAATTAAGTAAAAAGACAATATAGCATTGATAATATTAATATGTGATTTTCTAAATCAATATGCTGCTTGCAGGGATCCTTCTGTAGGGCTTAGTGGCCCTGTTTCTATTTGCATTTGATGCCACTGGAATAGAGAATCAATTAACAAGAAATAAAAGGATCACTTCATATAGTGCTTTAAGGTCTATGAAACACTTCATGAAGCAGCTAGGTGGTACAATGGTTAGAAAACAGGTCTAGAGTTGGAAAGACATCTTCCCAAATTCAAGTCTGGTCTTAGACACTAGCTATATGACCTTGGGCAAGTCACTTAACCCTGCCTCAGTTTCCTCATTTGTCAATGCTGCAGAAGAAAATAGCAAACTACTCTAGTATCTTTGATGTGGGGTCATAAAGAGCCAGACATGAGTGAAATGTCCAAACAACAACAATTTCTCATAATAATCCTGTGTAATAAGTAGTATAATTATTATTATTCCCATTTTACAGATGAGAAAATCAAGTGTCAGGGGAATTCAGAGACTTATGCCAGGCTAGTAAATACCAAAGCCAAAACTAGAAGTTTCTAAGGGGACTTGGAGGTTTTTTGGCTCAGCCCCTTACCCACTGTGGCATACTATCGACCAATATGGTAAATGTGGCCCACTTAGTAAGTGCACTTACTTCCCACAGCTGCTGGGAGAAGAGCATGTGGCAAACTGTAATGCACTAGAGAAATGTGAGCTGTTGTTCTTACTGGGAGGGGAGGTGTATCTGGAAGCATGTGCAGAACCGACTGGAAGGGAGAGCCCCAAGAGGGAGGGGAGGTTGGTCAGGAGGATGCTGCCAGAAGCCTGGTTTAGCAATAATGAGAACAGGAATAAGAAGAGCAGCCATCGGCTCTTCTCACCAAATTCCCATTTCCAGAATTCTGTCTTGAGGAAGCTCCTCCCTCCCCCTCTCTCCATGAGCAGCTTGGCAGGAAAAGCCACCAAATCTGAATGTCTGTGAGGTGCCCATTGCTTTCCGTCTAGGCCTCTTCTCAGTCCTGCGTCTGCCAGAGAGCCCCGCTTGGGTGTGTCCCCGTCCCCCCCTCTCTAAACTCAGCCAGGATCCAACACCAACAACCTCCACTGAAAACAGCAAGAGAGGGTCTTTTAACATAACAAAATTGAAACTACCGGAAGAGAAAGAAAATCCCCTAAAGTGAAATTGCAGGAAGTGTATCTGAGAGCTCCACCATCCCCACAGCTGCCCGGGTCTTCCCCTGGCAGGCTCATTAGGTGATGTGCACGAGGAAAACACAGGCAGCACCTCTTTGTCAAGCTCAACACTAGCGGCTGAGGGTCTGAGTCACAACCTAGAGCATATGCTCATACCATGCTTCAAAGTTTCCAAAGTACCCTCCTCAGGGGGCAGCTGGGTGGCTCAGTGGATGGAGAGCCAGGCCTAGAGAGGGGAGGTCCTGGGTTCAAATATAGCCTCAGATACTTCCTAGCTGGGTGACCCTGGGCAAGTCATTTATCCCCATTGCCTAGCCCTTACCACTCTTCTGCCTTGGAACTGATACACAGTATTGATTCTAAAACAGAAGGTAAGAACTTAAAAAAAAAAAAAAGTACCCTCCTCAAATCAACCTGAGAAGAAGGCTGGGAAAGCATATTATCCCTATTTTACAGATCTCCGGGATAAACATTCCAAAGCTCAAATCATGAACTTCTTTATGATATCCCGTACAGTTGTTTGTCCACATTTTGTCTTAAGACCTGGAATGAGGGAGAACCCACCAGCAGTGTTTCCTTGCACTGAGCCAAAATGATAGCATTAATTCACGCCTCTATTCCTTTAGCCAACATTTATTCAGTGACTACTATTTGCACAGCATTTGATCAAGATAATGACCAAGAGCTTGAACTCAGCTCCTCTGACTCTAAATCCAGACCCTTTCCCATTACATCATGATGATTCCTAGCTAAAAATTATTTTCTGGTCACCATCTGATTCTTTTTCTTTTTAAAAAAACTTTCCTTTCTGTCCTATTGACAACTCTAAGACAGGGTGGCAAAGGCTAGTAGGCAAACAGGGACTAAGTGACTTGCCTAGGGTCACATAGCTTGGAAGTGTCTAAGGCTAGATTTTAATCCAGGTCCTCCAGACTCCAGGCCTGGTGCTCTAGCCACTGGTGCCACCTAGATGCTCCACCAACATAGCTCTTATGAGACTGTCTGGTCCAACGGATTTGTCCTTTATACAGTGCCAGTTTAGGTAAAGACATTGGCCAGATTTCTATCACCACTGCAGTTTCTACTGAAGACCTCTGACCTTTGGCACTTCTCAGAAACACTTAGTACACTTGACTCAACAGCTTTGTTCCCCCCTCCAAATCTACCCACCTCAAATTGGCATGAAAATTCCTATCAGAGGCATACACAAATTCTCTCTCTGTCTCTCTCTCTTTCATTAATGCATTGTCCCCAACATATTACTCTCAAAATCATGCCAACTGGAGGTTTCTAAAAGCTTCAGACACCAATTTCAGTTGCTTTGGACTCAAAATCCCCCAAATTTAGCTCTACTCCAAAAGCACCACATGGTGCTATCACCTTTAGCTCCCTCTGTTGCTACTAAACTGGCTCCAAAATCCATCCTAAGCCTCAACATTAAGGCACCAAGCCCTCTTCCTGCCTCTTGGGAATAGCTGGGACAATCTAGGGGTTGCCATATCAGATATTCAGAAAGGTTATTCCCCAAGGTAACCCCATGTCAAAATATCAGGGCTGGGTGAGAAGAATAAGTGCAAAAGGTGAGGAAGGGGGCTCATGTTCACTAGTTGCAGGAGGGAAATGAGGGATCATTGAAAATAGTCCCTTCTGGACAATATAGTAACTAATCATAGCCAAAGCTGGGAGGGAAAACAGCATAAAGTTAACCAAAAAAGCAGAAGTCATCTTGGGCTCCTCTCATTCCATATCTTGCCATGTATGGGACCTTTTACAAGTTACTCTTTCTGTAAAATGCGGCTATCACCCAATATAGAGGGTCAATCTTCGTTTCCTCAACTGTAAAATGATATCACTAACCACATAAGGTTGTTAAGGTTGAATGCAAGACTGAGATATAACCTAAATAAGAGTTGTTATTACTGTATCCCAGAATATGAAGTCTTTTCTGAGGCTGTATAGCACCCTCTCCTCAGGTCCCCTCTACCCCAGGGTTCCCATCAAGCCTTGCTTCCTGGACATGATCTGTGTTAGGGGACAGAAATGTGTGGCTCTGCTAGAATTCACACCCCCAGTAGCCAGGAAAGGAACCTGGGGAGATTCCTGGGGTGATCTATACCATCCTGGTACTTACTTTGGGGCTATAGTTTCACCCAAATGTTTTTCCTCAAATGTGGAGATTGGACCTGCAGGCAATGGGACCAGCTGAAAGTCCTTCAACAGCTGTTTGCTGACACCATCTCCAAACTCCTCATTTTCCTAGAAAGCTATTCTTCAAAGCTGTTAATTATTTAGGCTTCACAAGACCTAAGGTACCTGTGACTTAATTTGGGTACTTCAAGAACAATTTTGCTCTATGAATGTGTCCCCCCAAAGAGACACCCATCAAGTATCCAAATGGGATCTTTAGACCATCAAACCAGGCCTTAGATTAAAAAAAAGAAAGAAAGACAATCACTGAACTTCAGCCCTTCCACTTTGCCCAGTGTTATCTAGTAAGGTAGTGGTAGAGATGTTACTAAAATCCAGGCAGACATCCTGCATCCTGGGTCCTTGCTTCCAGTCTCTCCTCTCTTCAATTTATCCTAGATCCAACCAACAGAATTTTCTTAATAACCCAGGCTGACTCTACTGCTCAAAACTTCAAAGGTTCCCTGTTTCCTTTAGGATAAAAGATAAACTCTCACCTTGTATTGAAGGTCCTCTCCAATCTGGATCTAACCCACATTTGACTTTACATTACTCTACAAATTTTGTATTCCTGATTAGTGGCCCCATCCTCATCCTGTACTACCTCCATGCTTTTTCCTACTGAAATCCTTCTCTTCTTTCAAAGACCTAGTACAAAAGATCTTCCTAAGGTGCAGGTCTAACCTGTCAGTCCCCCACTCAATAAATACTAATGGCTCCCCATTGCCCCTAGGAACAAATAAGAGATCCTCTATTTAGTGTTTATAGCCCTTAATAACTTAGGTCCTATTTTCCATCTTATTAATAATAGTAACAATAAGGGGTCAGATGGATTGAGAGTCAGGCCTAGAGATGGGAGGTCCTAGGTTCAAATCTGGCCTCAGCCACTTCCTAGCTGTGTGAGCCTGGGCAAGTCACTTAACCCCCATTGCCTAGCCCTTACCACTCTTCTGCCTTGGAGCCAAACCACAGTATTGACTCCAAGACAGAAGGTAAGGGTTTTTAAAAAATAATAGTAACAATAACAATGGGTAGTATTTATATAATACTTTAAGGCTTAGAAATGTAGTGGAGAAAGGGTTGGAGTGCTAAAAGAAACAGGATCTAGGAGAAACAGCTGATGTTTAGAGTTGGCTCAGAGAGAGAAGAGGGGGTTTGAGGATTTTCCCCTTCAGCCTTCATTCCTTAGCTATGGCTGCTCTCCCAGATTTGCTCTTGTCCCTATTGTCCCCTCTCCACTACTATAGACTAAAATGTTTCTTCTTAAGATGTCTCTTCCCCTTGAAACTGCTCACTCACACTTGATTCAACATTTGGGGAAAGGATAACTACTTTAATGTCAATTAACTCAATCAGGGTAATACAAAGAATGCCTGACAGGGAAAAGAATGGGAAAGGAAAGTGGGGAAAAGAGGGTCCCTTTCTCTAGCTAAATCCCTTTTCCTTCCCTCCTCAAGTTTGGGGGGAACTCAGGCTTTGGCAGCCTGAGCCCCCTGACAGATAGTCAGGTTGACTGACCCTGGGTTTGGCCCCTTGGCCACAGTTCAGCCCCAGGGCACCAGGAGTTGAGGTAAAATCTGACAGAGATTCAAAATGCCTTTTTTCAGGTTTCTCTTCAGTAGTCTTTTCAATTGGGAAATGTTGGGGGGAAGGATTTCCAGTCACAAGCAGGAAAAAGGTGGGTAACCCTCAGGAGAAAAATCTTATCCAGCCCTCTCTCTTCAGCTTCTCAAAACTGAGAGACCAACTGATCTTCAGAAGGGAACCTTCTGCTCTTCAATATTCCAGCCGCCTGGGGTCCCTCCCCCATCTAGGTGATCAGATTCACACACTTCACCCTGGCACTTTTCCCCTTGTGGCAGCCTCTGTCACATAAAACACTTTACACATGTTAATTCACTCAATCCTTACAACAACCCTATGAGGTTATTGTTTATTGTTGTTCATTTAGGTCATGTCTGACTCTTTATGGTTCTATTTGGGGTTTTCTTTCTCCAGCTTATTTTACAGATGAGGCAAACAAGGTTAAATGATTTACCCAGGGACACACATCTACTAAAGGTCTGAGACCAGATTAGAATTCAGAAGATGAGTCTTCCTGGCTCCAGTCTACCACTGCAACATCTAGATGCCCACCTTGTGAAGTAGGTGCTATTATTGCCACCATTTTACAGATAAGAAAATTGAGACAGAGATGTTAAGTGACCTTTCCAGGGGCACACAGCTATTCAGTGTGTCTGGAAGGATTAAAACTCAGTCTTCTCGATTCCAAGCCCTACAATCTATCTACTACAGATGTAGATGCCAACATAGTCCTTGCTGTTCCTTACACATGACATTTCCTATCATATCTCCTTTATACTGGCTGTTCCCCACACCTGGAGCTTTCTCCCTTTCTACCATGCACTCTACATTCTATTTTATATCATATTTATTAGTATACAAGTCACATTCCTACCAGCAAAATTAAAACTCATTCATTGTTTTTCACTTTATGTTTACTGCACCAATCACAGTATTTTGTTCAAAGGAGGTGCTTAAGAAGTGTGTGTAATCAATGTTCTAAGACCCCAATCAATATTTATAAATAGGGAGAAGTGTCCACCTTAAAACCAAGAAAGGGGCTGTTCAAACAAAGATACTGGGTCACATTTCATTCTTTGTTAAAGAGAGAGAATGGCAACAGACTTCCTGGTACTATCTGGCAGGAAGAAACTTGTATAGATAAGTGAAAAGAAAACAGAATCATGGAATCTCAAAGTTGAAAGGGCTCTGGGAACCATCTAGTCCAAACCATACCTTATAGGAATATGCTCTACAACATCCCCAACAAGTGGTTATTCATTTGCCAACTGGCTATTACCAACCTCCCAAAACAGCTCATTCCTCATTAGGATAGCTGGAATCATTAGGAAGTTTTTCTTTGCACTCAGCTGAAATGTTCTCTGTACAAATTCTATCCACTGCTCCTTTTTCTGCACTCTGGGACCAAGCAGAACAAGTCCCTTTCAAATATACTAAGGCTCTCACAGCCCCCAAACTTTCTATTCTTATTCCTAGTTCCTTCAATCAGTTCTATTGATTTTCTAAAACTGCATACAATACTCCCAAAGTACTCTGACCATTATAGACAAGGTGAGTGTAATGAGATTATCACCTCCCTCTTCTGGACACTATCCTTTCTTAAGGCAGTCTATGCTTGCATTAGGGTTTTTGGTCCCATGTCACAATAGTACTAAATACTGAAAATACTGAGCCTGTAGCATCACCAACCATTCCTTAAGCAACAGAAAAGGAAAGGAAAAAGAAAAGGGGGAAGGAAAGGAAGGAGAAGAGAAGGGAGGAGAGGAAGAGAAGAGAAACTTTTGTTAAACTCTATTATGTACCAGACACTTAACCAAATATCTCATTTGCTTTTCACAACAACCCTAGGAGGTGGGTGCTATTATTATCATCCCTACTTAACAGTTGAGGAAATTAAGGCAAATAGATGTTAAGTGACTTCCCCAGAATAACACAGTTAATAAGTGTCTTAGACCAGATTTGAATGGAGAGGTCTTTCTGACTCTAGACTCAGTTCTCTATCTACCCAAGGCACTGACCATCTCTATTTTTACAGTCCCTAAATCATGGGAAAGTTTTGAGAGGTATACAGTAATGAGAGCCATAGACCCTCAAATCACCCTTGGAATCTTATATCAGCCCTCTGCAGAGGCTACCTGAGATAGACTCCAATAAGGACAGAACTAATCATGGTGAATTAATTATTCATCATCTTCCAGAGGTATCCCTCAATTTCTTGCTTCCATAGAAACTTTGCTGATACAGTTACTTCTGCCCAAAAGACCCTCCCTCTCCTATTTCCATTTGTTAAAATTCTGCCCTCCTTTAAGGTCCAGCTCTAGTGCCATCTCCTCTATGAATACCACCTTTATCCTGCCCTCTACCCCATTTGGAAATTATCTTTCTTTCCTTTGTTTATACTTTTAAGTTTTTTTATTCCGACAGTTTCAGACCTTCCCTTTGCCACCATCATTCAACAACACCTTTGCCTCTGAAGTTCACACCAATCAATCATACCATCCTGTCCAAATCTGGTTACCATCTCCAGGTCCTTCTTCAATGACCTGGCTCATCATCCTCTCCACCCCAACTCCTGACCTCATTCTTTAATAATGATGACCCTACCACCACCCTGGGCTCTTATTTTATTAACTGGGTCAGTTACCATGACCTCTACCCCTGTACTGAGCCCTCAGACCTTCCAACACACCTTTGACCAAGTGCCACAGAATATCAAACACAAATTCCTCTTTCTGCCCAGAATCTTCTGTCATAAGATCACAGAACCAGAACTAACCTTCCCATTGTTTCTCCCTGATCTCAGTTGGTTCTTTAGAGGAAATTATACTACTAAGTCCACTACAAATCCCTTCTACATAACCTCAAATTGGCTCTCACTATATTACTACAATCCTTTTACTTATGTCTAATTAACTCCCTATCACATTCTCTCTACAAAGGCTGCACCAAGATCTCTTTCTCAACTCTACCCCAACTTCATTCTCTCATGTAGATGGTATTACCTTCTATTTTATTAAATAGATTGAAAATCCTACCCATCAGTCTTTAGTCCTTTCATCTCCCCATTTTCCAAACCTCAAAAACAAAACAAAGCAAAAAAAAAAACGCTTATGTCTTCATCTACTCCCCTGACCCCATCTACTTTGACAATCTCAAAAGAAAAGGCGGCTCTCTCCCTTGCTCCAAACTCAGAAGATAAGGCAATCCTCTACTATTGCTCCAATCTCAGTTGATAAAATGGTCTTTCCCAATTCTTCCAAACTCAGAAAATAAGATGGTCCTCTCCCAGGCAGCTCTTCCTCATTGCTCCAACTCAAAGGATATCAAGGAATCCCTCAACCATAGCTCCAGTCTCAGAGAATAACCTCTACCATGACAATGCCAAACTCTCAATTTATGCTAACCCTTTCCTTTCCTGCCTTGCTCTGGGACCTTGCCCTATTATTCATTATCTTTTTTCTCATCTTCACATTCTTCTTCTCTACTGACTATATATACCCACTATATACAAACAAGTTCAAGTCTCCCCATCTAACCACCTCATTTTACAAATAAGGAAACTGAAACTTAGGAGAGAGGAAATGATTTGCCAAAGATTACATTGCTTGTAAATTTCAGAATCAGGATCCAACATATTCCTATTTCTGCTCATCTATCAACAGGAAAGCTCTACTTGACATCAGTCTGGACTGAGCCAAGTAGACTGTGGTCAAGTCAGGTCAGTTCCTCTCCTTTGGCTTCCATTGCTTCATCAGTAAAACTAAAGGGTTTCAACTAGATAAATTCTATAGTTCTTTTCACCACTAGCATTCTATATATAGTTCAATGGTTTTACATTTTGATTGCTATCAAAGAGTAAAGTCAGAGGAAGGTAAGAGAACAATTTCAATCTCTAGACCCAATTTTTTTGTTTCTAGATGCTGAACATTTGAAAATTTATATAGCTGAATGCCTAGGCACTCTCATCTAATTCACTTGGCCTCCCCATGCTTCAGTTTTTGCATTTACAAAATAAAAAGATTAAATTAAATGGTCTCTGAAATCCTTTCTAACTCTAAATTTATGATACTTTGATCCTTATATCATAGGAATCCCCATCTGTAAGATTTATGTTCTAGCCAAACTAGTCTGTTCAATCCCCAAGTGCATCCTATATTTTCTCACTACTGTGCTTATGTTGCTCCCTCTATCAGAAATACTCAACCTAGGGGCAGCTAGGTGGCTCAATAGTTTGAGAGCTAGCCCTAAAATTGGGAGGTCCTGAGTTCAATCTGGCCTCAGACACTTCCTAACTATGTGACCCTGGGCAAGTCACTTAACCCCCATTGCCTAGCCCTTACTGCTCCTCTACCTTTGAACCAATACACTATATTGATTCTAATACAGAAGGTAAGGGTTTTAAACTTAAAAAAAGAAAAGAAATACTGCCCCCACCCCCATCCCTCTGCTTGCCTACACTTTATCCAATACTACAAGGCTCTGATTTAAGGTCACCTTCATGAAGTCTTCCCTGATTCTCTCAGTTGGAAGTAATCTCTTCTTTGACTGATAAGATAGAAGTCTATACTCCCTTTATGCATATATCATGTTTTACTTTGTTATTCTTATCTGTGTACACATGTATAATCCCCTTTCTAAATTATAAGATCCATGAGAAGTCAGACAATGTCTTTTCCAAACTTGGTATCTCCTTCAGAAACTAGCATGCTGCACATAGTGGAATCTGAATAAGTATTACTGAAAGCAGAATGAACCTTTTAGTTCAACAAATTCTAGGTTTGTCCTAAAGTCAAGGAGCTACAGGTAAATTACCTGTCCAAGAAATGCCCGGGCCAGGGTGATTGCAGGCTGGTCAAAAAACTCACATCCCAACCGGGAACGGCAGCTTTTCTGGCCAGTGAAATAGATACTGTATTCTGGAGCAGGACTCCTGGGCATGGCGAGTGGGTGATCCCCCAAGGAATCCAATTTAGGCTGACTTTGGCTGGCCTTTAACTCTGATAATCTTCGTTTTTTCCTCAGTATTGTTCTAGAAAGCTGGATTGAAAAAGAAAACAAAAACAAATCTCTTTAAACATTGAAAGCTTGTCTCTTCTCACTCTGGGAGGCTTCAGAAAGAGCAGCCTAAATGTCAAATGAACAATCTCCAAAAGATAAACTAGAAAACAAATAAATTAAACCATAATACTCTTCAAGGAAGGGAAATGGCTATTAGAAATCACAAGATTCTTAAACTAGAAAGGATTAGCCCTTGGAATACAGAATGTTAGAACTAGGAAAAACTTCTGAACAAGGAATGTCAGAGGTAGAAGAGATTTCAGAAGATAGTAAATTAAGATTTAACAGAATGTCAGAACCAGAAGGGACTTAGAAGTCAAGCTAGCTTAATTTAAGCCTTTCAATTAAAAAAGGTGGAAATCAAGATCTAGAGAGGTTTAGTGATCTTCCTCAGACACACAACTATTCCATAAACGAAGACTCTAAAATGGGTTCTAGCCCTTCTGCGGACTAAAAAGCCCCATTAAAAAACAAAAACCTACATGGAGCTTTTAACTTTTGTTTCTTGTAAACCACTCTGAAATGGGAGGCCAAAAGGACATGGGTTAATTTGGAAAAAAAGACAAGCTTTCCAAAGAGTTATCATCACTTTGCTTTAAGGGTGGAAAATCAACAAGCATCCATCAATGTTTTCACACTCTTCATACTGATAACTATATAAATGTCCCATTTTAAATAATTGCTCTCATGATCTTTTTTAGTTATATGGACAGAGCCCTGGCTTACATCTTACGAGGAAAAAGCAATTTTAAGGAGTGAAAGAAACAAGTTCAAAGAAATTAAGTTAATCTAAATCTAACCAGCTCCTCCCACAGAGCAGGGATTCCACATTTCTAGTCCTGCCAATAACTGTCACATGATACAAACACAAACTGGAATCCAGTGGCTCTATCAGTAAATGTGTCTGAAGTTATATGAAGAAACACAGGACTTCCTGAGAACTATGAACAAGGGTTAACTGGGAAGCTTGGATGGTTTACAGGGAAGCTGGGTTGATTTCTAAATCTGACCACATCCAATACTATGTCACATGCAAGTGTACTCACATATACTCTTTTCTCTCTGTCTCCTCTTTTCATAAAAAATATAAAATAAAGAATTCTTCATGATTTTGCATTTCACCCTTGCATAGGGACTATGTTAACCTCTGTTTCATTCTAACTTTAGCATATGTGCTGCTGATGCAAGCACTACCAGACACCCTTGCTTTTAGAGAAAAGAACTGAAATAGACATCAGAGATTATGTCCAATCTCATCATTTTTATTTTCATTTATTCATTAAAAAAAAAACCCTTACCTTGTGTCTTAGAATCAATACTATGTATTGGTTCCAAGGCAGAAGAGTGGTAAGAGCTAGGCAGTGGGGTTAATTAAGTGACTTATCCAGGGCCACAAAGCTAGGAAATGTGTAAGGCTAGATTTGAACCCAGGACCTCCTGTCTCTGGGCCTGGCTCTCAATCCACTGAGCCACCCAGCTGCCCTAAAATTCATAATTTCTTAATGCACAATAATATTCCATTACTTTTATGTATCACAATTATTTAGTCATTCTCCAACTGATGGACATCTACTGTTTCCAATTTTTTGCTATCAGAGAAAGTGCTGCTATAAATATTTTATTGTATCTGAGGGCTTTCTTCTTATCTGTGGCTTCTTTGGGGCATAAGTAATGGAATCTTTGGGTCAAAGAGTGTGGACCTAATTGCATAACTCCACCACCACCACCACCACCACCACCAGTGTGCCTATCTGCCCACAATTCCTCCAACATGTACTATTCTCATATGCTATCATCTTTGTCAATTTGCAGACTGTATGGTAAAACCTGAGGGTTGCTTTGATTTACAAATTTCTTATTAGTGATTTGGAGTGTATTTTGTGTGATTTTTCATGTAATTATTAATCATTTGAAATTCTTTATCTGTTCATATCCTTTGACCACTTATCTAATGGAAAATAAGAAATAAACATTTATTAAGTGCCTACAGTGTGCTAATTATCTCATTTGATCCTCTCAATAACGCTAAGAAGTAGATGCTACTATTATTCCCATTTTTAAATTAAAGAAAGTGAGGCATACAGAGGTAAAGGCCTTATCTGGTATTACACAGCTAGCAAGTGTCCGAGGCTGGATTTGAATTCAGGTCTTCCTGGCTTCAAGCCCACTACTCTATTCAGTATATCACTTAGTTATCTCAACTCCTTAATATGGAATGGCTTTTTGATATTCATACACAAATACATGCTTGTGGATATGTATTATATAATACATTTTTATGAGTATCTATAACATATGTGTTCATTGCTTATATATCTTAGATGCCAAATCCTTAACAGAGAAATATGATACGAAGATTTCTTTCCTATTCAACCACTTCCTTTCTTATCCTAGGTATATTAACTTTGTTTGTGTGGAAGTTTTTTGGTTTCATGTAATCTGTTATTTGTTTTATATTTTGTGATTGCTTCTATCCCTTGTCTGGTATACATGACCTACTCATAGCTGTTTGAAGTATATGATCTGTTTCTCTTCTGGTTATTAACAGTATATTGTTTCATATTAAGGTTATATATATATATCTATTTAGAATGTATATGTGTAAGGTGTTGGTTTACAACTAATTATTGCCAGACTGCTTTCTAATTACCTAGTAGTTTTTAATCAAATAGGGGGCTCTTTCCCAAGTCATATATATATATATATTTTTTTTTTTTTTGCTTTATCAGACACTGAGCCTTAGGTATTATAGTATAGCTCACATCTGGCATAGATCCCCTAATCTCTCCCTCCCTTTTTTTCATAATTTCTCTGATACTCAACCTTTTGTTTCTCCAGATGAACTGGGTTTTTTTTTTTGGTAGGTCAATAAGTAATTCTTTGGTAGTACCGTACTGAATAAGTATATTAATTTAGATAGCAATATCATTTTTATTATGTTGGCACAGCTCAACCATGACCAAGCAGCATCTCTCCAATATTTAGGTCTGTCTTTTTTTATAAAGAGTATTTTTATAATTGTAGTCAGCTTTCATTCTTTTGAGTCTTACATTCTGTGGTTACTTAGAATGGAATTCATCTTTCTGTCACTTCCTGTTGAGTTTTGTTGGTAAAATAAAGAAAAAAAGTGTTTCTAGATACCTATTTTTTATATTGCTAATTTTCCAAAGTCATCATTTCAATCATTGTTTTAGGAGATTCTTTAAGGCTTTTTAAATTGTCCATCATATCTGCAAAAAGCAAGAATTGTGTTTCTTCTTTCCTTAGCTTATTCCCTAATTTTTTTTTGTCTTACTACTACTATAGCTAATCTTTCTAAAGTTACAATGGAGATGCCTTCTTGATATTTTAAACTGAATATCCCATAGTTATTTCAAGTTCAACATTTCTAACCAGAGTATTTCCCCAAAAACTTTCTCACTTCCACGCTTCCCTAATATTGTCAGGGTACCACCACCCTTCTAGTCACCCAGGCTCCCAAAGTCATATTCAATTTCTCACAAGCAATCATCCTGCACATCTGATTTGCTATCAAGTCTGGCTGCTTCTGAAACCTTTAGAACACATTTCTCTTATAACATTCCATCCTTCAGATGAGGAAACTGAGACAAACTTTCCTAGTCACACAGCTAGCCACATCTGAACTCAGATCTTCCTGACTCCAAGTCCAGTGCTCCATCTACTATACCACCTAGCTGCCTCTTAAGAGTGTCAGATCCTTGACATTCATCTATATCCCCAGTGCTTTGCACATAATAAGCACTAAACAAATATTTTTTTCATTCATTCATTTATCTGTTTTAATTGAATCAAGCCTCTAAACTTTAAACATACTTTTCGGAGGAAGTCTCAGAAATGTGAATGAGATCAGTCTACAAAATACCAGAAAAACAAAGTGAACTAGAAACACATATTACTTAGACTAAGATATACAAATGAAAAGACAGACCATCAAATGAGTATAACAATATAGATATTTTGGACATACGTAGTAGATGAGCAATAAGCGAAAATGGATGAGGAAGGGGAAAATGGATAGTGCTAAACTTCTCACCCCTGCAAAATCTCTCTTTAAAAGCAACATCCTCAGTGATGTTAAATAACTATAAACCATGAAAAACCTTAATTTCAGCATACATGATAAAAGATAGAAATAGTTAATATTAGAAAAGTTGTGGGGATATAGGCACAATCATATACCATTTGTGTCACAGAGATTGGTCCAACTGTCCTAGAAAACTATTTGGAACCATGCAAGTCATTAAATTATCCATGTCCTTTGACCCAGCAATACCACTACCAAGCATATACCCTAAAGGGATCAAAGATAGAAACAAAAGTCCCATATGCATCAAAACATTAGGAGCGATACATATGGTGGTCACCAAAAAAAGGGGGGATATAATGGGTAACCACTGATTGGGGAATGAATAAACAAACTGCAACATATGAATGTAACAGAATACTACTGAATTGTAAAAAATAATTAATATGATAAATTCAGAGAAATCTATATGAGAGGATACTTACAACCTACTCTTTCAGGGAGATGTGAGGGCCACAAATGTTACAAATTATAGAATTTTTTTTCAGATGTTTTAAATGTATTTATTGGTTGTGGTGATTTTTTCCTCTTTTCTTAAAAATACTATTTGTTATATCAGATGGTCTTCTGGGAGGAAGAAAAGGAGGGATATAGGCAACAGCTATGATAATATAACAAACAGATGACATAAAATCTTTTTTTTTATTGCCATAAATAATAAGGGGCATTCTAGTGTAGAGGAAAGGCCCCTAGCCTAAGAGACATGAGTTCTAGTCCTTCCACTTCTCTGTGCTTCCTAACAACACTGGAATGTAGGCAAAGAAGAAACTGTTAATATAACTCCCTCATTTTACAGATCAGAACAGATGTCCAGAAAAGGGAAATCATTTATCCAAAGACACCTAATTCACTTAAACCTGAGTGCTCTTTACCAATTGCCTCCTTTGGAAAACAGGGGTGGCTATGGGAAAAGTACAAAGTGTTCCATCAGTCAGCATTGTTTTTAAAAACAGCAGGAGGTAGGGGGCCCACCGACCACCACAGAAGAGCAAGAGTTAAATGCTATGGAGTTTTCCATGGCAAAAGCCATTACTTTTCTGAAAGAATAAACTTCACTACAGTCCATCTGGCTGCCACATGTCCTAAAACATCTGACCAGACAATCTTAGTTATTTTGGGACCAAAACTTATTCTTGGAGCTGCGATTAAAAGGGAAGATTAAAGGAGAAGAGAAGGCTGATGAATGTTCAAGGATTGGAAAATACCTACTCTCAAGCCATTTGAGCTACAGGAGTGCTTGCTTTGACAGAAACCAGTATTTTAAACCAAGTGAAAACATAACATTTTAAACATAAAAGACCACAGAAATTCAGAATGAACACTTGATGATGTCCCACAGTCCTAGAGTTCTAAGCATCCCAACCCCATGATGTCATTTGGAGCATATTCTCTTTGTCAAATGATTACTGTTATCATTCCATATTTTAATAGCACTTTTCTAGGAAGTTTAAACTTCTTTGATTCAATCCAACAACCATTTATGAAACACTAACTGGAAAATCTAGGGCTAAGGGTATTTGGGACCTAAAGACATAAAAATAAAGCAGAAAGAAAACTAGGATAGAATTAGGGGATCTGAATTCAAATCCTAGCTCTGCCACTTCTAGCCTTGTAATTATGAACAAATCCATCATCTGTCACTCCAGCCATAAAATAGGAATTATAATCACAGTCATAATCATCAAAGCTGGATTTGAAAAAGTACTTGACATGAAGTATTTGGGCCTCAATTTCTGCAACCATGAAAGGTGAATGAAGGGAGTCTCTGAGCTCCAGAGCTGGGATTTCCTCATAGAGGACAAAGGACATTATTCCTGTTTTACAGATGAGGCAATATTACCTAATGGGTAAGCACTATATTAAGAATCAAACCTGCCTCTTGTGATCACAAGCAGTCATTAACTTCTATGGAAGATGATCTACAATGTGTATCACAGGGTTGCTGTAAAAGTTGCAAAGTATTATATGAGTCATTATTATTACAAATGAAATTAAGGATCAGAGACTTCCCCAAGGTCATGCAACAAAGAAGTGATAGACTTATTGGTTGGTTGGTTGGTTGTTGTCCTTCATATTTGAAGAGGACCAAAATGATATCACTGGTGATGTCTTGACTTATACATGAACTAGATTTAAGTGAGGTAGAGTTTCACAAAGTTATCACTTTGTGAAATGATAGAGAGCCTCACTCTCTCTTCCAGAGTCATCAAAGTCCAGCAGCAAGACAAAAGTCAGGATGACTAGTGATGGTGTGGGAGGCAATGGATTGATCTTGGCTTCTTCAATATCTAACTAAGCTCTAAGTATTCCTTAGCACCTCCTTCAGCCACTTTCATGGGCCACTGGAATAAACTGTTTTCATCTATCCCTTCTGACAGGAAAAATCTTCATATGCCTAGAGTAGACCACCCTCCCCTATTCACTGACAGGTTTGAAGGCTGTCAGTCACCCTCAATCTCATTTAGCCTGCCTTCTGAGATAGTTTAACAGAGTGTGGCCCCTGTGCATGCTACAGCTTTTTGGAGTCACAGGTGAGAGATGGGAAGTAGACACCAAAGGGAGAAAGCAGCCCTGAAAAGGGATCAGTAGACAATACCTGATGCTTCCAGAAAGCAACATTTAGCAGAGTGAAAGGGGTAGAACCAGTAGAACATTATACATGGGGTCTGATATACTGTGGCACAATCAAATGTAATGGACTTCTCCATTAGTGGCAATGCAATGATCTAGGACAATCCTGAGGAACTTGTGAGAAAGAACACTATCCATATTCAGAGAAAGAACTGTGGGAGTAGAAAAACAGAAGAAAAACAACTGCTTGATCAACTGAGGATATGATTGGGGATGTAGACTCTAAACAATCACCCTAGTGCAAACATCAATAATATGGAAATAGGTCTTGATCAATGGCACATGTAAAAGCCAGTGGAATTGTGTGTCAGCTACGGGAGGGGTTGGGGGTAGGGAAGGGAAAGAACATGAATCTTGTAACCATGGAAAAATACTCTAAATTAATTAATTAAATAAAAATTTCCAAATTTGAAAGAAAGAAAGGAAGGAAGGAAGGAAGGAAGGAAGGAAGGAAGGAAGGAAGGAAGGAAGGAAGGAAGGAAGGGAGGAAGGAAGGAAGGAAGGAAGGAAGGAAGGAAGGAAGGAAGGAAGGAAGGAAGGAAGGAAGAAGGAAGGAAGGAAGGAAGGAAGGAAGGAAATATCATTTACACTCATGGCCTCTACCTCCTCACCAAGAGTTCACTTCTAAATCCTTTATGGTCTTGCTGCTAATCCCACCATTTAACTGAAATTACTCTAATCTAAATCAATCATCCTAAATGTTAACTCTTAAGGTCTTTTCTAAGTCCCCCACTTCTTGATCTTTCCTCTATTATAGCTTTTGTCACTACTGATTATCCCTTCCTCCAAGATCCTCTTCCTTGGTTTCTATGACACTCATTGTTCTCTCATGATTTTCTTCTTGACTGATCTCTACTTTCTGACCTCCTTTGCTTGATCGCCATCTATCCCCTTTAGCATGAGTGTAGCATAGGACTTTATCTTGAGTCTCCTCACATCTCTCTACATTCTCTTTCGGAAATCTCATCCATTCCCATAAAGTTAAGTACACGACCCATGTAGTTCTCCTGAATGCATCATTATGTAATTTCTGGTTGCCTCAATACGTGTCAAAAGAAACATGTCCAAAACCCAAACTCACTATCTTCTCCCTAAAGCTAAGCTTTCTTCAAATTTTACCTTTACAATATCTCTCACATCCTTTTTTCCCTCTACTCACAGAGCCATCACCCTAGTTCAAGTCAAGTCATTCCTTCTTATTTAGGCTACTACAATAGCCTCTGAAATGGTTTCCCTACTTCCATTCTCTTCCCTTTGGAATCCATCCTCTACGTAGTTGCTAAAATAAGCTAAGACACAGAACTGATCATGTTGCTCCCTTATTCAAAAAAATCTAAGATAAAATACAGACTCCTTTGACTGGCATTGAAGGCTCTTCATAATCTGATTCTCACTTACCTTTCCAGTGTATCCTTTTTTTATCTCTCTGGAGGCACTAACACTGTCAATCACCCTCTTCATTTTGATACTCTTTTTTTTTTCCTCTAGGTTTTTGTAACACTGTTTTTTTCCTAGTTCTCTTCCCAATCTGACCATTCCTTCTTAGGTTCTTTTGCTAGACCTTCATCCAGGTCTCACCCACTAACCATGAGTATTCTTCTTTGTGTGTGTTAATAATTTTTTTCATATAGAAACAAATTTTGACAATTGTTTTCTGATATTTTGTTATTCAGATTCTTTTTCTTCCTCCCTTCCTTTCTCCCTTTCCCCCTCCCCTCTCTGAGGTGGTAAATAGTCTGATATAGATTATGGCAGTGTTTAATATTTGCATATTCCCCGTGTCATGACTGAAATCACATATCACATATGCAATTAAAAAAACTCATGAAGGAAGTAGAGTGAAGGATTAATCATGGGTATTCTCCATGGAATATTTGGCTCAATCCTGAGTCCTCTTCTCTTCCCCCTCTAGACTATTTATAGCTTGGTGATCTCATCAGCTTCCTTGGATTTAATTATCATTTCTATGAAGATAATTCTCAGATCTATTTGCTCAGGGTTAACTTTTCTCTCAAACACCAGTCTCTCATTTCCAACTGCTTATTGGCTATCTCAAACTGAATGCTTCAAAAACATCTTAACCACAACATCTTCAAAACTGAATTTTTTATCTCTATCCCCTCCCCTTCAAGTCCTTTTCTCTTCCTAAATTCTCTATTACTTTCAGGGGCACCACCACCCTCCCAGTCACCCAGGCTTGTAACCTAGGTGTCATCCTCAACTCCTCACACTCATTTTCATATCTAATTTGTTGCCAATTCCTATTACTTCTACCCTAGGTAGCACCTCTCACATATACCCTTTCTCTCTTCTGAGGCTGCTATCGCACTCAATCAGGCCCTATCACCTCACACCTAACTATTGCAATAGCCTTCTGGTTGGTTTCCCTGTCTCCTCCCTTCCCACTCGGATTTATTCAGCTGTCAAACTGATCTTAAGCACAGGTCTGCCTATGAAATCTCCAGTGGTCCCTTATTACTTCTATTAATCAAATATAAAATACAAATCAAATATAAATCTGAGATTCACATTTATCTACTTTTTAAATAAAAAAAATTAAACCCATACCTTATGTCTTAGAATCAATATTAAGTGTCAGTTCCAAACCAAAAGAGGGGTAAGGGCTAAGCAAGTGGGGGCAAAGTGATTTGCCCAAGGTCACACAGTTAGGAAGTGTCTAAGGCCCAATTTGAATCTAGGACCTCTCATCTCTAGATCTGACTCTCTGACCCCTGAGCCACCTATCTATCTCTCACATTTATCTTCTACCTTACTCCCAAATACTGGCAGAATCAAATATGAAATCTATTGTCTTTTAAACCCCTTTATAACCTTTTATACCACTCCGTACCTTTCCAGGATTCTTATATGTATCCAGATCCAAAGACACTGGTCTCTTTGCTGTTCCTCGAACAAGGCTCCTGACTGGACTTTTTCAATGGCTGTTCCCTCCCCACCCCCCACTGTCATGAATGAACTCTTTTCCTCTTCATCTCTGCCTCCTGGTTTCACTGGCTTGCTTCATTGATCAACTAAAGCCCCATCTTCTGCAAAAGACTCTTCCCAATCTTCCTTAATCTTAGTGCCTTTCCTCTGAGATTATCTCCTCTGTACCTAGCTATCTGTGAGTTTTCTCCCCATCAGACTGTGAGCTTGTAGAGCAGGGGCTGCTTTTTGCCTTTTTTTGTTTTGCTAGTGACTGCATAGAGCAGATACTGGCTTGACATTACTGTCATTCCCCTTCACAAACTCTCAACCAAACTGGTCTGGTTTGAACTCAACAATCCATTCTGTAGCTACCTCTGCCTTCTCCTCAGGTGCTTTCCCCTCCACAAGGCCTGACCAGATGCTCCCATTTATAAGTACTTTCCCTCTTGACATTACTTTATGTGTACTTTTAATCTGTTGACTGATGGTAGTCCTACACCAAAATTTAATCTCCTGTGCACAAAGAAAATTATCTTAGTAACTGTGTGAATCATGGTAAAGAGAGATGAGGAGCCACGGACAACAGCTTCTACAGTAGGCCAGGAAGAGTACTCAGGATCTGAACTATAGTGGTGATCATGTGAGAAGAAATAAGGGGATATACATGAAAACCGAAGAGGCAGAATCAGCAGAACTTGGAGATTACTTGATTGGGAGCAGGGTAGAGAGAAGACAAAAAAGGCAGAGAAGATTTTGAAGTTTTAAGCCAAGGTGCTGAGGAAGATTATTTGCTGCCATCAAAAGAAACAGGGAAGTTGGGAGCAAAGACAGTTTTAGGTGCCCATCCTAATCATCCACCTTTATGGATACACTTGAGCTTTTCGAAATCTCTCCTAAAATGTGGCTCCAGAACTAGCCACAGAACTCTAGATGCAGTCAGACAAAACAGCATTATCACCTTCCTCATTCTGAATTCTATGATCTGATGCATTCTAAGATCACATTCACTCTAGGTAGCTAGGTGGCTCAGTAGATAGAAAGCCAGGCCTGGAGATGGGAGGTCCAGGGTTCAAATCTGGGACCTTAGACACTTCCTAGCTATGTGTCCTTGAGCAAGTCACTTAATCCCAGTTTCCTAGCCCTTACCCTTCTCTTGCCTTGTAACCAATACTTAATATCAGTTCTGAGACAGAAGATAAAGGTTTAAAAAAAATCACATTGGCTCTCTTGGCTGCCACATCATACAACTGAATCCATAAATTCACAAAAACCACTAGGTCTCTTACAAATAAACTGTCAAAACTAGTCATAACTCCCTCATTCTATAACTATGTAATGGATTAAAAATTTGTTTTACTTTTGTCCATATTAAATTGAGTCCTGTTTAGTCCACCTTCCTAGCCTGTCAAAATATTTTGTATCACTATTCCATCATCCAATGCATAGCTATTCCCAACTTTTGTCATTCATCAACAAATTCCATAATCATGCTGTCTATAAAAGTCACTCATAATAAAAAAAAAATTAACAGAACACGGTTAATGAAAGGAACTCTCCAAGAGACATGCCCCAGGCTAACAATTATGTGTTAACCATTTCTTTGGGTCAGGTCATTCAACCAGTTCCAAACATAACCTTACTATCATCTAGTCTCTCTCTCTCCATCTTATCCATAATGGTATCCGGAAAGACTAGCAAATGCCTAGATGAAATCCGGGTCAATAATGTTCATGGCATTCCTCAGATTTATCAGTTTCCTAATCCTGAACGTCCAAGGAAGAAGGTCCCCTGAACTTGGAAGCCACATATATATTCTTTTTTTTTTTTAAACAAATCAAGTCATTGTTTTTTTTTGTTAAATCCTTACCTTCCATCTTAGAATAAGTTCTATGTACTGATTCCAAGGCAGAAGAGTGGAAAGATCTAGGTAATGGGGGTTAAATGACTTGCCCAAAGTCACAGGGATAAATTTTAAACTCAGGACTTCCCATCTCTAAGCTTGGTTCTCAAAACACTGAGTCATCTGACCTTTGATTCTTAAAAGCTAAAAAGAACCTAGATTTTCAATTCCATCCCTTTTATTTAACAGAAAAGGTAAGTGATATCCATGGTCAGGAAGCTAGAAAAAGCAGAGCTAGGATGAGAATTAGAGTCTGCAGATTCTAAATTCGCTACTATTTCCAATTCGCCATGTAATCTTTACATGGAAATAGCTACAGGCTTGATAGAAATAATGCTTCAAAATATCAAATTTTTTTTTTGTTCTAATTCTATGGACACCAAGAAAATGCCTAGTTTATTAATTTGTTTTCTTGAGGTAACATCTACCAGAAGGGCCAGGGCTATATAGATTACTGATGCTGGTTCTCATGTCAGGGGTAGCAGAAAGACAAGCATGCTCAGACAGAGTATGTGGGAGTGGTGGGGTAGAGGAGGTTAAGACACAGGATTCAAAGTTAGAAGACCCAGTATCTAGTAATATCACAGTCACTAACTTATTATGTGACCCCGAGTGATCAGTTTTTACTTTTAGTGCCTTACATTTCTCCTCTGCAAAACTTTTAAAGTCATTTATGTGCTTTTAATTTTATATGCATTTTATATACATTATCACATTTGATCTATAAAATATTTCCAGGAGGTAGGTAATAAATATTATCCTGGTTTTACAAGTAAATATGGAGACTTATCAAGACTAAATGGCTTCCCTAGTGTCACATAGCAAGTGTCAGAAATAGGACTAAATTAGATTTTAATTGTTTTTAAACCTTTAAATTAAGATTTTTTAAATCTTAGAAACAATACTATGTATTGGTTCCAAGGCAGAATAGTAAGCTAGACAATGGGGGGTTAGTAGCTTGCCCAAGGTCACAGTTAGGAAAAAAGTAATTTTTAAATTATTTTTTAAAAAACATCTGTTACTTCCTTCTGTATAAAGTCAAATTAAAAAAAATCAATCCAGTGTAGAAGCCATGTGATAGTCCAAAAAGTGTTAGGTTTGAAGTTAAGGCCCTGGTTTTATATCCTTGGCCCTTGCTGCTTTGGGAGAGTGACTTCCCTTTTCTGGGTCTCATGTTCCTTCTCACAGGTAAAATGTGGGATTGGATCACATGGTGTCTCTTCAAGTCCTCTCAAGCTCTAGATCTATGACTGTCTCATTTGAAACGGCCATAGAGGCCGTTTCCAACAATGTATATACCTCATTCCATAGCTGCAGTCAGCTATCCCTGAGGAGGTGGCAAGGATGTTTTGCTGTCAGTCCTCTAATACCAGGCTCAGTTAATGCCTGGTTTGTTCTGTTGTCTTGTGACCTGGGTTTCTTGTCCCTTTGAATGCCAAACTCTTCTTCCTCTTTTCAGCCTAGTACTGTATAATCTAGCTTCCAAAAAATCACTCATCTCAAATTACTCTAAAGTCACCTATGATCTCTTAACAACTAGATCTATGATCCCCTAGGCTATATCCATCACTGCCTCCAAACTTTCATATTTCCCTTGAGAGCACCATCATCAGTCACTGAGGTTCAGAATCCTTAAGTCATTCTTGACATTTCCCTTTCCTCAAATCCTCCAAATCTGGTCAATTTTATCTCTACATCTCTCTTCTAACTCCTTGTCTTCTCTCACATAGCATTCATCCTTTACCTGTTTTAGCCTAAATGATCTGTCCCAGCTTTTCGCTTTTCAATCTATCATCCATGGAACTATCAAAATAATCTGCCTAAGGCCCAGGGTTTATTTCATGTTACTCTCCTATTCAAAAATCTTCAGTGGTTCCTGATTGCCTCCAGAATACACACAGTCCTCAACCTAGTAGCACTTAAAGCTTTTTACTTGACATTCATTTCCTATTTTTCTCCATCATGTCCTCTAAATTCCCGAGAGCTACTAGCTTCTCCACAAACTTTTCTTTCCATTTCCTAGCTCTGTGTCAAGCATGGAATGTATTCTCTCCTCACCTCTGCCTTAGAATTCTTGACTTCCTTCAAGGTACAGACAGGATGTCCTCTTCTCATAGGCCTAAAGAACAACTTTTCTGGCCTCCTTAATTCTTAGCACTCTTTCAAGTTATCTTCTCTGTGAGTACACACACACACACACATGCATACATAAACATTTATGTGTATGTACTTATTTCCCCCCAAAGAAATAACATTTGTAAGGTGTTTAGCACAGCACCTGGCACATAGCAAGCATTTAATAAATGATTGAGGATGGGGGATCAGTATTTTGTCTTTGTATCACTAGTAACTAACAAAGTATCTTGCACTTAGTAGGTGCCTAATATTTGTTGAAGCTAAGAAAATTGGCCACTGAGTGATGAGTTTTATTTACACTGCTTCAGTTTATTTAGACAACTGAACATATTTACCACGTTAGGAAATATCCATCTTAAAGGAATCAAAGCTACTTAAGGTGTCCAAAATACACAGTTCGAAGACACAAGAACCAAGATGATCAATTTCTACTTTAATATGTTCTAGTGGAGTGAGTCAAACTTGGAATGAGAAATCTGAGTTTGAATGCCAGCTCTGACACTTTGTAGTTAAGTAACAATAGACAACTCTCTAAGAATGTTTCCTCATTTGTAAAATGGGGACAGTAATACTTACACTATCTACCTCATAGGGCTGCTATAAACAAGAATTTGACAAACCTGAAAATGCCACATAAAGGTGAGCCCTAACAGGGATGGTTTCATGGACAAGGTAGGATTGGAAAGTTAGGTAGATAAGAATAATAATAAGCATAAATTGGAATGCAAGTTCTAACTAGGAACATTCCCTTTAGCAAAGCCTTCTTAAATATATATGTATATATAGTCTTAGATTGGGGACTTTGTTCTCAGATTGAGGATTATGGATTTGAAATAACGAATATAGCATTACACTTGGTTGATGTACTGGTTGGTCCCATTAAACGGCTTTTTACTTTTCTCTCTTCTTTTTCCTTTGTTACAAGGGATGGCTTGTTTGTTGCACAGGGAAGGGGAGATATAACTGGAAATGAAGGTGAAGACAGAAATAGCAATGAAAATTTTAACACAGTCTTTTTAATGACTACAATGACAACAATGTAAACGGAATGCAAAGAATTGACACTATAAGAGATCTGACAATGTATTCCCCTCCCTTTGCAGATGTTTGAAACTAAGGGAGTGGGACATTGCATATACTATTAGACTTAGTTGATGTGCTAGTTTGGCTAAACTGATTTTTGTTTTGCTATTTGGTTCCCCCCCCCCTTTTATTCTTTATTATAGGGAATGGCTTTCTGGCTTGGGAGGAAGGATAGGTTGGGAAAGAAAGGTTATATAAAAACAAAGGATAGCAATAAAAATTTAATGAATAAGTACATTTTTTTTTGTCATCAAAACTATATTGGGAAATTCAATATACCTTCCTGCTATCATAAAACCTCACCTTTCCATTATACTTTGCCATTTTCCTTATAACACTGCCAGGAGGTAGACATATAACACCTGTTTCAGAGATAAGGAAACTGAGCTTGAAGAAGAAATCTGATTTGTCCCTGGTCACTTAGTTACATTAATAAATAACATAGCTAGGTCACAAATCTAGAGTTTGTGTCTCCAAACGTAGTGGTCTATTAAAGTGTCCAAAATGCTTTTTTTTTTTTGCATTCAAATTCATTTATTTAAATGTACATAGTTATGCAATCATTTAGATTTTAAATAAAACATTTACAAATGTAAAATAACAACTCCAGAGAGGTAGGTACTATTTTGATCCATATTTTATGGCTGAGGAAACATCTCTCTAAGGATGAGACTTGAACTCAGGCCCAGTGCTCTATCCACCATACCACCTAGCTGCCTCTAGACAAAGACATCATGGTGTAATAATAGAGCTCTGGTTCTTGTCAGCTGTGTGATTCTGGTCAAATTTTCTCCTCTGTAAAATGGGAAAAATATTTTGCACTATTTATTTCAAAGACTTGTTGAGTGGATTAAATTATGTAATTGATGTATCTACTAGTACTTTTAAACCTTAAACCCATGTATAAATAAAAACTAATATTATTCCTTCTCTTAAAAAAACTCCAATGAACATTTTTCCACACAGACATTTCCAGAACATCAGAGTAGGAATGAAAAGCCAACAAGCAAAAATAAGCAGTTTTTATTGTTCCAATTTAGACAGTCCACAAGTTAAGATTCCTTTCAGTGTTTACTGAAATGAAGCAGGTATTTCTAAATTAACTATGTATACTAAAGAGATCATTTCCCAGGGTGTTATGCTGAGCTAACAAGATGCTCATGGTTCATTATGGGGACAAAGAGATCAATCAGGATTACATCAGTCCTCTTGACGTAGTCATCTTTTAACAAATTAGCAAACTCAGAACTTCAATGTCAGAGTATTTAAAATGCATGTTTAAAAAAAAACCATTGCTCTCAAAGACAACTGCTAAGGATCTACATTCTTAAAGATATATCAACTTTGGCAAATTTTTCATACTTCTACAATGAACTGGGCAATGAAAGAAAAATGAACAAATTTCAAACATTTTAGAGAAAGAATGCCAGAATATTTGGACCAAAGAAGAGTCTATTTTTGCCAAGACTAAGTAGATCAATCCTGGAAACGGAAGCAATCACTTGCAATCTTCCATACTGTGTTGTTGGGTGTGACCTGTGCTGTCAACAGGAAGTTCTGATGGAAATAGCGCTGTTTATTTCCATCGAACTTCACAGTCCCACAGGCCACCACGAGGATGGTTGTTTGGCTCTGAGTAGCTTGCTCATGAACAGGTTGGCAATCTAATACATTGATGTGGAACTCGCTGGAAGGCAACATCTCAAAAAATTCATTCAAGGCATCTTGTCCAGAAACAGCGTTTCCATTCCAAATCAAAGTGGCACTGTCCAAGTATAGTCTAGTAAGTACTCTTCTCCTTTTATCAATGGTGTCATAGTAGATATTGGCAAATTCTTCAGCAGCTCTACATGCTTGGTCCACATAGGTTTTAAAATCCACAGATGATGTCACTGCCATTTCTGCTTCCCAGTAAAGTTTCCAGTAAGGTCCAGAAGACCACCAGGCACAGGAGCAATCAGGACCCAGTGGTTCAGAAAGTGTAGGAGTTTCAAGAGGCCTAACTCCTATTATACTACTTTAAATTTAGGTAGACAAGGGGAAGCAGGGAGATGGAAAAGATGGAAATCCCCATCTGCAACATTAAAAAAAAATATATATTCATTTCTGTCTCTTCTTCCCACTCCTTTGTAACCTCCCAAATGCTTAAATTGCATGTATGATGAGGAATACAACTCCTACAATTAAAGCTCAGTACAGTTACCTAGCTTCACAATCTAAAGTGATCTACAACCTAAACAGTAGATTTTTCAGGCTAGGTCATCCTAACTTGACACATTTTTAAATGGAGAGCCATAAGGATAGTATCTGGGCATTTTCACATTAATGGGACTAATGAGAGGAAAAATTGATGAGGGTTTGGGTAGATGTTAAATGATCTTATAGTTCCTTTCTAGCTCTGGCATATCCCTTTTAAAGTCTCTTAGCTTTCACGCTCTGTAACAATAACAGCTGGTGTTAGAAAGCACTTAAAGATTCATAAGTCTTTTACAAATATTATCTCACTTGATCCTTACAAAGATATGAGATAGGTGCTCTTAATACCTCTATTTAATAAATGAGGTAACTGAGGTTAAGAGAGGTTGAGTGGCTTAAGAGTCACACAGCTAGGAAACTGAGGCAAAATTTGATTCCAGATCTTCCTGAATCCAAGTCAGCACTCAGAAAGAACACTGAATTTAGTCATTTGGTAATGGTGTTTTTTAATGTGATTATCTCACTTGAGTCTCACAACCTATGAAGTAGATGCTCTTATAACTTCCACTGAACAAATGAGGAAACTGAGTTTGAGAGATTGAATGAATGACTTAGAGTCATGCAGCTTATACACTAAAAGGCTGAGGCAGAATTTGAACCCAGGTCTTTATGACTTCCAGTCAAAATTCTAGGCTCATCAATACCAGGCACTAGATCCTGGGAGAAGGACCAAATCCATTAATATATACATAAAGCACTTTGTAGACCATAAAGTGCAATACTAAGTCAGTTAATGTAAGTAATTTCACTTATTTTCCTCATTGAAAAAATAAGAAAATAACTGCACTGCCAATTACATAGATTATTGTGAAGATCAAATCATATAGTGCTCTAGAGTGAGTTATATTCAAACTACATATGATATGCAAATGAACATACATTAAAAGGCTATCACTTTGGGCTCTTTGGTCACTAGAGCTCCCCCAGGGATAATAAGATTCCTCATAAAAATATTGCTGAGAGAGAGCTAAACTGGAACATACCACGGAAGATGCTCTGGTAAATCCGATAACAGGTAGCACACTAATGACACAAACATTCTCATTCTAAGTCATTTGCCTAGAATGACAAGAAAATGGAAAGTAAGTTAATTTGTTCCTTCCAAAAGCATTTATTCATGTTCTATAGAAATAAAGTTTCAGAGCACTAAGCTATGTCTTATGGCAGATGGATTAAGACAGACTGAGAGTCAGGCCTAGAGATGATAGGTCCTGGGTTCAAATTCGGCCTCAGACACTTCCTAGCTATGTAACCCTGGGCAAGTCATTTAACTCCCATTGCTCAGCCCTTACATCTCTTTTGCCTGGGAACCAAAACATAGTATAGATTATAAGATGGAAGGTAAGAGTTTAAAAAAAAAAAAAGATTCAACCTCCAAGAATCTCTAAGTCTCCAAGAATCCCCAAAGGTAAATAGTCACAAAATGCTAGGATAACAACACTGAAAGGATCTTAAAATACAGATTATAATAACAACTCAATTTATTTCAGATTTGCAAAGAACTCATTTCACAACCACTCCATGAGACAGTACCGGCATTATTATTCCCTTTTTACAAAAAAGAAAATGAGGTTCAGAGAGGTAAGCTGAATTGTCTGAGTGTCAGAATTTTAAATTGAACTTAAAAGCAGGAAGGGATCCCAGAACACAGATCATTCCAGTACAGAATTTAATTCAACTCAATTGAAGCATAAAATTTCATCTATAAACAAGGCACTGTGCTAGGTAATGGAGACAGAAAGGTACAAAGACAGAAATAAAATAATCTCTACTTTCACAGAATTTACATTCATAAAATGTAAGAGCTGTAAGAAGTCTTAGAAGGAAAAAAATGTTAGAACACAGAAATAAATATTAAATCTGCTCTCTATCTTAAAGTTCATTTAGGTTAAACTTTTCATTTTTACAAACTGAGCCTCAGAGATTAAATGACTTGCTTGAGGTCAAAATCTAACAAGAGGAAGAACCAAGACTAGAATTCAGAGCTTTGGACTTGAAAGTTAATACGCTTTCCAGTACAACAAACTGACTATTCAAAGCCTTTCCCACATCCTCAACATCATCCTATTTCTCCTTGCCCATTATAGTCATGTTCAGAAAATAGAAAGTTAAAAAAAGATGCCAAATCCAACTCAGTATTAATAACCTTTGGACAGACTAAATTTCACATGTCCCAGTGGCACCAGTGAAATTTAGTGCTCTCCCATAGGAAGCTATGCAAGCTAGAGGTAGATCTGCTGAGTGAACAACCTCACCAAATAATCTCCAAAGCCATTCTTCCAAATATAAGCCAAGCCAACAGCTACAAACATGCAAATTTCACTAAAGGAGTTGCTCAAATGATAGACTAATAAGAGGATATAATGTGGCTATTCTCAGCCCACGATCTAATGGAAGCGGTACCTTTCAGAGATTATATTCGATCCATCTGCCACTTCAAATATAAGCAGGAAATACTATAGCAGTATAAAAAGCACCAGACTGCTAGGTTCATATCTAGATAACTCCTAATTAGTATCACCTGGGCCTAAAGTGGTTCTCAGAAAGTAAAATGGGGATAAAAATAATTTAAATGCCTACCTTACCTAGAGTCAAATCCATCTATAACCAAGCTTATTAAGCTAAAGGCTACGTAGAGACCCATGTTCTGGGCCTAACCAGCCCCCTAGGACACAATACACAGGTTCCTTCCTGGTCCTCCTTTTTCCTACCTATGCCATTTCAAATAGAAGCAGCACTTTGATCCTAATGTGTCTTCTATAAAACCCAAGTGAAGCCAAAATGGGCATTATTTTTAACAATGTATCTAGCTATTTTTCCTTTAAAATATATTGTTATATTCTAACCATTCTAGTAACATATGTACTATTTATCTCATAAGACTGTTGTGAAGTATTCAATAAAATGCAAAAAGCTATATATAAGTAAGCTATAATAAAATTGTATTATTCAGTCCAATAAGGTACAATCTCCCCCTCAATTGAGTCTATATTTATGTTATTTAAATTTATAGAATATCTATCTGTATGAACATCTTCTCTCCCCAAACTAGGCATTATTGTAGGGTTGGTCCTTAATAGATACCTGTAGTATTTATTCTTAGGTTGAACCAAAGAATTAGTGAATAAATGAATGACTACTAGACTAGGGTCAGAGACTGATAATATACTGGAAATTAAGTTCATCTCAAAGATCAGTTAGTCTAATCCCCTCATTTTACAGAGGAGAAAACTAAGGCCCAGAGGAAGGAAATGCCTTGAGCATCTAGATGCTCATTTGGCCAGCCTCAGCTCTGGGATTAGGCCACGTCTTAATGAATGCCAAAGGTTCAATTCTTGGACTCTCCTGTGGGTAGGAGAGGGAATTTAAGGGAAAAACCAAAGATTAATGATCATCTCTGGTCATGCTAAATCTATACTATGTTGCACTGACTATACAAATGTTTGCCTAGTTGTTTACCAGGCACATTCCACCAATGTTTTGTGCTACCTGTGCAGTATGGGTGAAAATCAGAATACTTTACTAGTGACTAGTAAACCACTTCTTTGGGCACGTTTTCTTTCTCTATAAATTGAGTTGTTTTAACTATTAAACTATATTCCAAAGTTTTTTCATACTCCAAATTTCTGTGATTCTAAAGTTGATGTGAAACAGCTATATCATCTACATAGGAAAAATAGAAACAAGAGGAGAAAACAAATAGTACCAATGAACCCCAAGGCTATAGAAGCAGAGAATTTAGTTAAGAGATTTGGGTTCTAATCTAGACTGTTACTTAATAATGATGTAAACTTAGGCAAGTCAAAATCTGTTTGGGCCTATTTTTCTTCACTTGAAGGATATTTTGGACTAAATGATCCCTAAAATCCCTTCAAGCTCCAAATATATAATCCTCCATCCAAAGTCACATAGGGTTGTCTTGGTCTGGAATCTAAGTTTCAGTTTTTGACTTCTAACAAGGTTTAGGCGGTTAAGTCAAGGCTTCTCCTAACCCCACTCACCTGAGCCATCTTGAATGCTCTCTAAATATGTAGGGATGGGAAGATGGCAGAAGAGCATCCAGGTCTAGGCAAGTCAAGGGCACATGGTAGTGCTGGAGAAGACAGTGCATTCATTCAACTGTTGGCCAGCACCTGTAGGAAAAAATGGACACTTGGAGAACTTAGGATAGAGGCCATTAGGCTAACTGTGAGGTCAGAGGCATTGTTATAACTATGTGTGGCTCTCTAGGTCTCTGTCCTTATCTGAGACACTGCAACAACAATTCACTTTTTTATACAACTTTTAAGTTGATAAAACATTTTATTAATACACCACCACTGTGGAAAAGATTCAAGAATTATTGCCTCCGTTTTTTACAGCAATGGTTCTTAACCTTTAGTCCATGAATTTTTTTACATGTTTTTTAAAAAATATTTGTCGACCTAATTTCCTTCATAATTTTGGTATTTGATTTTATACATTAAAAAACAAAATTCTGAAAAGTCTAGACTTCACTACATTGTCAATGAGGTCCAAGACACACAGAAAGTTCAAAAACCCTTGACCTAAAGGCAGAAATTGAGTCTCAAAGAGAAATAACTAGTCTACAAAATGAGAAGAGCTGGGCTTAGAAATCCCTAAGATTTTGGGCTCCAAGTCCCTTTATAAACTGCAAAATAATATCTAGATAAGAGAATTCCTTTTAGGGGAAGCCATTGAAAGGATAATCATGAGTCGTTAGACGAGAAAAACCTGGTGGGGAGGACAAGGGGAGAAGGGGATTTCTTAATAGAGAAATGGGGTGGGGAGGGGAAGAAAAAAGTGAAATTCTACAGGAAAAAAAAAAGTTGAAGAAAGGGATCTAATTCCTGGGAAGAAACTGTGGATAGAGAGGGGGTCAGTGAGAAGAAAGACATAAGAAGAACTAGCCGGCAAGCTGGCTGGAAAAGATGAAAAGAAACATTGAGGAGAACCTGTGCTGGGTTTGCTAAGCGGGGGTGGGTCTACAGGGAAGGAGTTGCTGGGGGTGGAAAGGAAAGCGGAAGCCATTAGAGGAGAGAAAGTAGGGGAATGGCGGGAAAGCAGAAGCTGTGGACTTTTGGAAAGGGGGAGGAAAGAAGCATGGCGTGAAGTGGGGGAGAGGGAGACCGGGGGTAGAGGGATAAGACGGGGAGAAGGAAAGGGGGAGAGGGTGGTGGTGGAAAGAGAAGGAGCACATGAATGGGAGGGAGAAGACCACATGGGGGGAGCGCCGTGGTAGAAAGAGGGAGAATCTTAAAGGAGGTCGTCTTGTCTCTAGGGGCTAGGCCTCTTACCCCGGAAGGAGGAGGAGGAGGAGGAGGAGGAGGAGTATTAGGAGGAGGTGTCCCCCTCTAGGGAACCCGGAGCTAAAGCCGGAGCCAGAGCAGGATCCGGATCCGGATCTAGACCTAAACCGGAGCGCGAGACTCGTAGCCCCACCTCCCAACGTCCCACCAATCGCTGCGCAGCATCGAATCCGGGTTTCCTCTGAGGTGGGAGTGACGTTCATCAAAGCCCCGCCCCTTGGAAGACTAGAGGCGGGGCGGGGGATGAAGATCTCAGTTCCAGCTTGGGGAGGATCTTTGGACCTTTGTGGCTACTTTTCCTTAATCCTCCGAAGTAAGGCAGTGCAGGGATGGACATTCTGGGTTTATGAATGGAATCCCCGAGAAGTAAAGTACTCAAGGCCACAGGAGTGGTGTGTGATTGAGCCTGGACTTAGAATCCACTTTGCCTTAGAGCATAAGCTTCTGGAGGGCAGATACTCACTACTTCTAATGTCTGGGTGTTTTCAAAAAAACAAGCCCTTTTGGAGGAAGGAGGACAAATGATGCGCGGGTATGCATCCACACAAACACTTGCTTTCCTATCTTCCAGTTGGGTTATATACCAGCCACGGAATAAATGGAAGTTCCTTGAGGGCAGGGATTGATTTTTTTTTTAACTTTCCCCTCACCCAGGACCTGACTTGTATGTAGCATAGCCGGTGGTTAATTTACATTTGTTGAATTGAGTTGTATTGAATTGAATGATCCAAAAGATACGTTGTGGCATCAGCATCCATGTTACAGGAGAATCCTATATAAAGTATTTAAACTGTGACTCATGTCTCCAAGTGCAAATCACTTAACATCACTTAACACTTAACAAATAACTTAAAATAGATATTCATGTTTTTCCTCTGTGAAATGAAGATTCTGACCTAAAGGATTCCTAAAACCTTTTTCTAAAGCCCCTGACATCCTATAATTCTTGTGACCTATGTGAAGGTTATAAGTTCATCTTACTTGTGCAAAAGATGAGCTCTGAAAATATTAGCTATAAAAAGTTTCCAAAGTGACATCAAATTTTCCATATAGATGTATTTTATAACCCTCTCTCCTCCCAGGGAGCCATCCTTTATAATAATAAAAAAAAAAGGTAAAAGAAAAATCTTTCAAGTGAAACTAACAAATCAATCAAGTCAGAGTGTAAAGTGTTTTACATGCACAGACTCCCTTTCTCTGTAAGAATTTCTCCCCTAGGCTTAGTTGTAAAATATATCTAATCTGTTTTTTGTCTCATATTTTACTATTAAGAAGAGAAGAGTTCTTAACCAAATAAGGGATAAAGGTAATCACAACATATAAAATAGATAATTTCAGTTAAATAAAATTGAAAAAAATTTTACACAAACAAAATCAATACAGCTAGAATAAAGAGAAGCTATAAAACCAGAGATGCATTCTTGTGGAAGAAATTTCGTAAAAGAGGCTTTTAACTGCACTAAACATTGTTTCTTTCATAGAGCATATTCAATGAGGATGTATTGGTTTATTTATTTATTAAAAAGCCCTTACCTTCTGTCTGAGAATCAATACTGTGTTGGTTCTAAGGCAGAAGAATTGTAAGGGCTATGGAATGGGGGTTAAGTGACTTGCCCAGGATCACACAACTAGGAAGTGTCTCAGTTCAGATTTGAACCCAGGATCTCCCATCTTTAGGCCTGGCTTTCAATTCACTGAGCCACCCAGCTACCTCCTATTTTTTTTTTTAACAATTACATGTAATAACAAATTTCCACGTAAGTTTTCTTAAGTTGGCAAGCTGGTTTAAATGACTTGCCCAGAGTCACACTCCTAGGAAGTATCTGATCCCAGGACCTCCCCACTCTAAGTCTGGCACTCTATCCACTGCCCTAAAAGCAGAGACTTCAGAGAATGGTTTTTAACATTGGTTCTCAAATTCAGGAAGGGTTTATTAACTGAATATTGTTGAGGAAAGGAGTTAAAGGATTCTCCAATATTATGCCGGGAATTGTATATCATCAATACCAAGGCTGCTGGGAATGCTCTGGAAAACTGAGAATTTGGGGTTTGGATTTCCTCACTTCCCTAGGTTTTCCAAAACATCTCCCATAACCAATTAACCCCTTACTCCATATTCAAAATCCCTGGTTCTGTGCCATATTCCCTAATCCTTTTGATCTGAATTGATGAATAATATATCATATCAGATAACAGCTCACAAAACTGTGGTAGTACATGTTTTATATCCTACATTAAAAAATGAGGTCCAGAGAGATTAAGTGATTTGCCTATAATATATTATGGCTAGTAAATGTCGTAGGATTAGAACCCAAATCTTTAGGTCTAATGCTCATTTAACATACATATATACATATAGGGGATAGCTAGGCAGATAGAGTGCTTGGCCTGGAATCAGAAAGAGTCATATTCTTGAATTCAAATGTGACCTCACTTGCTAGCTATGTGACCCTGAGCAAATCACTTAACCCTGTTTACCTCTGTTTCCTCATCTGGAAAATGATCTGGAAAAGAAAATGGCAAACCACCCCACTGTTTTTGCCAAGAAAACCCCAAATGGGATCACAGAGTTGGACATGACTGAAACAATTGAACAAATATACATATATATTTGGCCTGTATATGTATATATTTGACCTACATATATAAATGACCATCTAGACTGAACCAACATATTAACTTTATAACAATTATTTGCATATTTAGTGCTATAACAAGTTACTAACAAAATACTTTACAGAGCTAGACAAAATAATAACAAAGTTTATTTGAAAGAACAGAATGTCTAGAATCTCAAGGAAATGATGAAAAAAAAAAGTAAGGATGATGAGAGACGTAATATTTCCACATCTCAAATTAGACTCAAATGTAATAATCATTAAAATTATTTTGGGACAGCTAGGTGGCTCAGTGGGAAAAAAGCCAGGCCTGGAGTTGAAGGTCCTGGGTTCAAATGTGTGCTCAGACACTTCCAACCTGTGTGACCTTGGGTCACTTCACACTAATTGCCCAACTCTTATCTCTCTTCTGCCTTGTAAACAATATTTAGTATCTAGGTATTAAGTATTCTAAGACAGAAGGTAAAGGTTTAAAACAACAACAACAAAATCCAACAGCAAGAGTTAGAAAGAGAAACTCCATTTAAAATCAATCACTCTAGACAACATAAAATACCTGGGAGGGGAAAACTGGATGGCTTAGTGGATTGAGAACCAGGCCTAGAGATGGGAGGTCCTGGGTTCAGTTCTGGCCTCAAACACTTCCCAGCTGTGTGATCCTGGGCAAGTCACTTAACCCCTTACCACTCTTCTGCCTTGGAGCCACACAGAATTGACTCCAAGACAGAAGGCAAGGGTTTTAAAAAAAATAAGTAGATCAGGAGAACAAAGTAGATCAAAAAAAAGAATTTAACTTAACCCAATGTTAGATAAACCTAAGAATATAAATTATTTTGGAAGATAATTATTTGACAATTTCTGGAAATTTTGGAAGATATTTCATTTAGTCTAACATATGCTATAAAACGTATCACAATCTCAAAATCGATGTACGTTCTGAATACAAAAGGTCAAGACATAAAAATATTAGAAGAAAATGAGATCAGCTACTTTTTATGCTTATAACTATAGAAAGAGTTCTTTAAATTTTTTATTAATATCTTTGGTTTTCATATCAACTTCATTACATGACATAGCTCTCCCTCCTTCCAAAGAGCCATTCTTTATAATAAATAATAAAAATAAAAAAATAAAAGAATGAAACTAACCAACAAATCAATCAAATCAGACAGTATGTAAAATGTTCCACATGCACAGACTCCCTTTCCCTGTAAGAATTTCTCCCCTAGACTTAGTCATAAAATATATCTAATCTGGTTGCCTTCTAATATTTTACTATTAAGAGTAGAAGAGTTATTAACCAAATAAGGTAAAAAGATAATCACAGCAGATGAAACATAATTTCAGTTAAATTAAATTGATAAGTTTTTTACACAAACAAAATCAATGCAGCTAGGAGAAAGAAGAGTTATAAACTGGGGAATATGAGGCCTCTTTGCCTCATATGCCTTTAAGAGCATAATATCTAAGATAAATAGGAAATAAATGGAAATATATAATAAGACCCATTATCTAATGTACAGATCAAATGATATTAAAAAATCATTCTCAAAATAATCACAAACTATTAAAAAAATTCCAAATCAGTAATAAGGGAAATAAAAATCAAAACAACTTTGAGATTTTACCTCACACATAGCAAATTGGAAATTATGACAAAAGAGGGAAATAACTAGTAAAATAGAGGTTATGGAGAGCTAGAGACACTGATTCTGGAAAGCATTTTGGAATTATGCTTTTTAAAAAATGACTAAGATATCTCTTCCTAGAGATCGCACTTCTAGGCATATACTACAAAGAGATCACAAGACAGAAAAGAAGGTACCAGACCCCAAAATTTTTATAGTAACATTTTCTGGTAGCAAAGAACTAAAAAAAATGGAAATGCCCATCAATTGAAGAATAACTGAACAATTATGGTATTTAAACATGATAGAATATGCAATAAATATGAAAATTTTACAAAAACATTGGAAGACTTGTATGAACTGATGCAGAGCAAAATAAGAACTATAAAAATTATATATACTATATATATAAAACTATATATGACTGTAACAATTCAAATGGAAAGGAAACATGGAAACATGAAAACTGAAATTATAATGACCATAAAGCCTGACCCTGAAGAAGAGTTGAGAAAATATACCTACTTGCTTCTTTGCAGAGGCGAGAATATGAGAGGAGGACATTGTATATATTGTTAGAATTTGTGGAAGTATTGGTTGGTTGTGTTGAACTGCTTTTTTCTCTCTTTTTAAAAATATTCATTCTTGGGGGCAGCTGGGTAGCTCAGTGGATTGAGAGCCAGGCCTAGAGACGGGAGGTCCTAGGTTCAAATCCGGCCTCAGCCACTTCCTAGCTGTGTGACCCTGGGCAAGTCACTTGACCCCCATTGCCTACCCTTACCACTCTTCTGCCTTGGAGCCAATACACAGTATTGACTCCAAGACGGAAGGTAAGGGTTTAAAAAAAAAAAAAAAATTCATTCTTAAAGAGATAGCTCACTGGGTAGGAGAATGGGAAAGAATATTTTGGAAATGAAAGCAATTACTAACAAAATATGTCAATAAAAGTTCTAAACCATGTCTATATGTTTACATGGTTTTTTGATTCTTTTTCCCATACCACCATTATTTCCCAATAACAACCCCTCCCTGTTAATAAATCCCTTCTATATATAACACACTAGTACCCTAGAGTTGTATCAAAAAAGTAAAATTAAGCCAAACTAATGTGTTAGCTACATCTGACAATATATGCCAAATTCTGCACCAATGTCTACCACCTCTGCTGAGGGGAGGGAAATGTATTTCAATATAAGTCCTCTAGAATCAAGACTGGTCATTGTATTCATTAGAATTCTGATATCTTTAAGTGTTGGTCTCCTGTACATTTTTGTGTCCAGTGGATAGATGGTTGTAGTTTTTGTTGCTGTTGTTCTGCTTACTTCACCCTCACTAATTCATACCAGTCTTCCCAAATTTCTCTGAATTATTTTTATTCATTTTTTTTAAACCCTTACCTTCCATCTTGGAATCAATACTGTGTATTGGTTCCAAGGCAGAAGAGTGGTAAGGAACTAGGCAATGGGGGTTAAGTGACTTGCCCAGGGTCACACAGCTGGGAAGTGGATGAGGTCAAATTTGAACCTAGGACCTCCCATCTCCAGGTCTTGCTCTCCATCCACTGAGTTACCCAGCTGCCCCCTTATTCATTATTTTTTAAGGCACATAATATTTCACTAAATTCATAGGCCACGATTTGTTTAACCATTCCCCACTATGTGGACATACATTTATTTCACAGTTTTTCTTCTCTCCTTTTTTTGTTGTTGTTGCTATGAAATTTGGGTGAATTTGGGTCATTTCCCCTCTGTCTTTGACCTTGGAATATATGTCTAGTGGTGCTATCTCTAAATGAAAGGCTATATTGGAGATATTATACTACAAAGTGACCTTTGTGATGTAATTCCAAATTGATTTCCAGAACAGTTGGATCAATTCACAGCCCTAGCAACAATGCATTAGTATACCTGTCTTCCCACAATCCCTCCAAAATTTACCATTTTCATCTTTTGCTCTCTTTACCAATCTAATAAGTGAGGAAAAAGCTCCAATTCATCACTTTTTCCATTACATCATAACCCTCTCCATCTGACCTTCATTGTCCTCAATGATCAGTGCCTTCCTTAACGACCTTTTTAGACATCTCCCCTTGCTCTCTAGCCTCTTCCTCTGTAGTGATGAAATAGACCCAGGACAGTCCACAAAGGAAATTATCATCAGGGTTGGGGGAGTTTTTGTTGCTTTTGCTACCTATCTGTCAACAATTATTTATTAATCACCTTCAAGTCTCACCTAAATGCCTTTTCCAAATCCCCTTTAATGCTAGTGCCTTCCCTTTGCTGGTTCATTAATTTTTACAATTTAGATGTCTTGTATGTTCATTGTTTTTTGCATTATTTCTTCCATTAGCTTGTGAACTCCTTGAGATCAGGGAATGTTTTCTGCCTTTTCTACTACCCCCAGTACTTAGGACAGTGCCTTTAGCTGAGACTTGAAGGAAATCAGAGTAGGAAAGAGACAGAGATGAGTGGGGAGAGAATTCTAGGCATGGGAGTCAGCTAGTAATGAAAATACTAGAGTTAGGAGATGGAGTGCCCCTCGAGAAGATCAGTAAGTAGGCCAGTACTCAAAGAGTATCAATAACTTTCCATCACCACCATCCCAAAACTCTCCAGCTAAAGTGACCATGGCTCAGCCATACTTTTGATCTTGCCTCTTCAAAGCCTGTGAAGGATCCTGTTCTGAGAGTCTTAGGTCTTACTCACTTGAAGCCAGCTCTCCAGGGCACCACTTTCTCCTGGTGGACCAATCCAGAGGACTTTTATGTTTGACTAGAGAGCTTTCACGTTTCTTTATTTTCTAAACTTCCCTGATTACTGAATTCTTAATGTTGGGCTTCTTGACCCTCTTGACCCTTTAAACTATTTGGGTCTCAGAGTTCAGATACCTGTTCTCTGAAAATCTCTTTTTTTCCCCTCCCACCCTTCTACTTCTACTTGCCTTGGTTACCCAGTCCTAAAGCTACCACCATTCTTCTCTTTACACTCTAGCCCATTCCCCATACACTTCAGACCACAGGAGTTCATTTTTCTATGTTTATTCATAAAGGAAAAGAAACTATATTAATATAAACTAGAGAAAGATCATTAAATATTAATAAAATTTTAATATGAATGGAATAAAATATAAAAGAAAATTATTCTTTTTTTTCTAACCCTTACCTTCTGTCTTGGAATCAATACTGTGCATTGGTTCCAAGGCAGAAGTGGTAAGAACTAGGCAATGGGGGTTAAGTGACTTGCCCAGGGTCACACAGCTGGGAAATGTCTGATGCCAGATTTGAACCTAGGACCTCCCATCTCTAGGCCTGGCTCTGAATCCACCGAGCTACCCAGCTGCTCCCAAGAAAACTATTCTAGAGGTGGGAAGACCTGGGTTCCTGGGCAAATCACTTTCTCCTATTGCCTAGTCCTTGCCAGTCTTCTGCCTTAGAACCTCTTTTCATTATTGATTTTAAGACAGAAGGTAAGAGTTTGAAGGAAAAAGAAAAAGAAAATAAAATTGATATATGGTCAGACTTGGCTGATATTTTGATTGGTTTTATTAAATTGTGTTCTCTTTTTTTCATTCTTTGTTACAAGTGAAGGCTCACTGGGAAGGGGAATGGAGACACATATATATTCAGAAAGAGTGAACAAAAAAACAAATGCCAATAAAGCTTTTTTTTTTTTCCAAAAGAAAAAGAAAACTACCAAAGCCCAAACTGCACAGACTTTTACACTTAGTCCTTAACCAGAGCCTTACAGGCCTAGAATGCTTCATGAGCCTCTCTAAATGGTGACTCTTATTATAGTATCCCACCCTCAAATGACCCTAGCCTCCTTTACTCTGCAGTTTGGGATTCTCCCACCTTCATATTTAGAATTGAGCTTATAGGTCCCTTTCATAGCATTGATTCTCTCTCAACTAATCAGAAAATTTCTTGACTGAATGGTAGATTTGGGATGCTCTACAAATGAAATAAACTTTCATCCACACAAAGCAGGGGGAGGAAACAGAAGGGCCTTGTAAATAACGAGTTGCCCACCTCAGAAAAACCAAAATAATACAACTAAAAGCACAGGTTACTACTAAAGTTCCCAAAAGACAATTCTCTTGCTTAATGAGTCAAAGAAGATCTTAGGGAAGAGGGCCTAGCACAGTGTCTGGTGCATAGTATGCCTTGATTAATGCTTTTTTAATTTAATTGAATTATCCTTTGACAGAATGGTGTGGTGAAAAGAGCTTTAGAATAGAGTTAAAGGGATTTAGATTCCTCTTAAGCTCTAAATTCTATGATCTCATAATTTCTCTGCTCTGCCACTTATTATCTGTAACCTTAGATAAGTAAGTTTCCCTCTTGGACCTCAGATTTTTGCTGAGCATAAGGAGAAATTTGCTAACCCTAAACCAGCTCAAAGGGTTGCCATGATGAACAGTGAGTTCCTTATCACTAGAGAAGTTCAAGTTAAGATGACTTCCTGTCAGGGAGGTTGTAGAAGACACTCCTCTTTTTTCATGCTGTTCTTTTAAACCAAAAATTCTGTATTGTCGTGGATTCCATCATACCTGGTTTCTTTTGTGCTTTATAGATGTTTGTGTCTTATCTCCTAGCTAGACTATAAACTGCAGGAGGGTAGGACCCTTGTGTTTATGGAAACTTAATTATTCAGCACCTAAGCACGGATACTTAATATTCATCAAAATATTCATCATTTTGAAGATTATTTAACTGATCTGATTAATTAACCTCTGGGGTCTTTTCCAGATCTAGGATTATATGATTCTATAGTCTTTGTTCTAATGATTCCACTTCCATGTCTGCATGTCCCCATCACTGCCTCTCTTTTCAAAGCCTCCAAAGGGCAAGGATCCAATCTATGCACAAATAACTCTTATTGTAGCACTTGCTATTTGATACCTTGCAACATGCAATTAACAGAGAATGTGTCTAGGTACATATCAATCAGCTGCTCATAAATACTTATTGAAATAGGTTGAATTGGGTACTTGTAAAGATTCTGCCAGGAACTCCTTTTGTGACCTTGAGCAAGTCAGTTAGCCTCTCTAGACTTGAGTGTTCTCATCTGTAGAACAAAAGAATTCACTGAATTTTCAAGGTCCCTCACAACTCTGCCATTCTGAAATGTGACTTTGGAAAGAAGAGTTTTCTTGGAATGAGACCAAATTTTTAAATTCTAATTCCACCACTTTTTAGTTCTATAACTTTAGGCAAGTCCCTTGACTTACTCTACGTCTCAGTTTCTGCATATATAAGATGAAGCTAACAATATTTGCCTTATCTACCCCGTAGGGAGTATCAAGTGAGATGTTTATAGGCTATTTTGTGAGTGTAAAGTGCTGTAAAAATTGTGAAGTAAGGCAGAGTGGCATAGTAACAAAAGCATTGGACTTGGAGTAGGAAAAAGTCTAGATTCAAATGCTGCCTCTGACAATTATTAGTTCTACTCTGTCCTCCTCAACTCCAGTCTCACATCACTAGCTACCTGGTAGATATTTCCAACTGAATCTCCCATAGACATCTCAAAGTTACCTGTCTAAAATCTTTCCCTCAAAACCCTTCCCTTTTCCTAAGTTCTCTTTCTGTTCCTGTCAGGGGCATCATTTTCCTTCTAGTCACCCAGGTGCACAACATTATTTAAATTAATGTTTGACTATATCCCCTTCCTCATATATGGTCAGCTGCCAAGTCTGGTCAGTTGTACACCAACTCAGTCCAGGCCCTCAATACCACTTGGCTAGATTGCTAAAACAGCTCTGACCTCGGCCACTGACTGCTCAAAAAACTCCATTTGCTACCTATTGCCCCAAGCCAACTCATTTTGGTCATGTAAGACTTTTCACAATGCAATTCCCATCTATCTTCCCAGGTTTATTGAATGTTGCTCTCCTTCCCATACTCTATCAGAGCAGCCAAACTAGCCTACTTGTCGTAGATCCCACAAAACATCTCCTATCTCTGCCTCTCCACAAACTGCCCCCAGTGCCCAGAATGTGCGACCTCTTTACCTTCCACTCTCAAAAGCCTGAGCTACAATCAAAGTTGAGCTCAAATAGCATCTCCTATATGAGATCTTTCCAGGTCCCCACTCAATTACATTTTGTGTGTGTTATATCTATACATGTGTGTTTTCTTCTCCAATAGAATGTGAGCTCCTTGAGGGCAAGGATTATTTCTTTTTGTCTTTGGCTAGAACATAGCAAAAACATAATAGTGACCCTGGATTCTCTAGACCTCAGATTCCTCCTGTATAAAATGAGCTTAATACCTTTTAGTGCCTACTTCAGAGGATGCTTGTGAAGAAAATACTTAGAAAGCTTTAAAATGCTATAGAGGGGACAGCTGGGTAGCTCAGTGGATTGAGAGCCAGGCCTAGAGATGGGAGGTCCTAGGTTCAAATCTGGCCTCAAACACTTCCCAGCTGTGTGACCCTGGGCAAGTCACTTGACCCTCATTGCCTAGCCCTTACCACTCTTCTGCCTTGGAGCCAATACACAGTATTGACTCCAAGACAGAAGGTAAGGGTTTAAAAAAAATAAAAATTAAAAAAAAATGCTATAGAAATGTGAGTTATGCTTGTCATTATTATTGGTGATGATCAGGAGAAGAATAACAACTCACATTTCTATTATGCTTTATAGGTAGAGGACTTTCCCTACTCCATGAAGATGTTGGTACAAGTGTTATTAATATGCCCATTTCATAGATTAAGAAACTTACACTTGGAGAGTGATTCCAAGGCAGTGTTCAGGCTACCACACTTTACACAGGGGCATGATTGAGGAGCAGACAGAGTAGGATGAGAGGAAATCCCCACCTCCAGCAAGCTCCAGACATTAAGGAGGGGAGAAGGCAGGAGAATTTTGGCAATGAGAGTCTTCCCTTGTTGCTATGGATCAAAGCAAGTCGCAGAGAGGAAGTTGAGAGAGGGAGGAGGGAGGAGAAATTACTTTAGAAGCAGTCCTCCCCTTCTTCCCCCACTTAGATCTCAGGAAATGAATGTATTTAACTCTGGAGAAAAATCTCCTTCCAGAGTGGGAGGAACCTGCCCCCACAGGAAAGTAGGCTACTGGATGAGGGACATCTGAAGATGGTCAGAGGAAGGAAGGAATGGTCTGTAGCAGAAAATTCCAGCCACCTTGCTGCTCTCCCCCCTATTCCTGCCCAGTAACCCAGTTCCTGTGAGTTGGTGCCCTCCTTCTCTCCTCACATCAAGACTAGGGCTCTCCTAGAGAGGATTCTTCTTTCCTCTGCCTTCCTCCAGGGTTTTGGCAGGGAACTCTGATCAGGAATGATCCCATTGGCTTTCCACAGCTTTCCTTGGTTGAACTTCTCCCCTTCCACTCTAGCCAGACCATAAGGGAGTTACAACTGGAAGAGTCCTTTGTAACATATTGGAATGAAGCCTGAATTTGGAATCCGGAGCCCTGGCTCTGTTATTCACCAGCTGTGTGACTTTGGCACTAGGTATCTAGCCTTTACTTTTCTCATAGGTGAGATGAGGGAACTGGACTAGATGATCAGGGCCCAGACATCATCTGGTCCAACCCTCTTATTTTATGGAAGAGGTAGCCATGGTTCACAGGCAGATTATTGGGGATAGAGTGAAAAAGATTTAGAGAAAGAGTAGAAAGATTTGGAGTCAAGGGATTCGAATTTAAATCATAGATTTAGAACTGGAGGGGACTTGGATTCTCTATTTAAACCCCCTCATTTTACAGATGAGACTATCTGCCTGAGGTCACATGGCTCTCACATAGCTAAGTGACAACTTGAACCCAAGACTTAACTCCAAATCCAGTGTTCTTTCCCCTATGATATCCTGCCTCCCATGATCCCCTTTGTTTAACCACTTGCTATGAGACATATCCAAGAATCATCCCCATCAGCTGCTTCTCTGGGGAAACACCCTTCTCCTTCCCTGCCTCAGCAGAGCTGATGTAAGCAGCACTAGAATAGCTAGGACTGAGGTTCTCAAAAGGAACAAATCTCTCTCTCTCCCAGCCCCTCCTCACCAATAGGGACAGTATGAAAAGAGAAGAGAAAGGACCAGAAGCCCTAAGACCTGGCTTCAAATCCAGGCTTTACCATTAATTCACAGTGTCATTTCTCTCTGACTTCCTACTCTGATATTTTATGATTGTGGGATTCTGTAGTTGACAAAGAACCATTCAGAATATAAAATAACTTACGAGTCATCTCATCCATCCCCCTGCAGATTAAAAAGAACAACAACTAAAAATTGATTCTGATTTTAAATCTTTTAATAATATGGATAAAAGTATTAGAGCTGGAATGGATGTTAGAGATCATCTAAACCAAATTCCTCATGTTAAAGCTAAGGAAACTAAGAACAAGAAGTTATATGACTTGCCCAAGGTCACATAGGGAATAAGAAACAGAATTGGGATTTGAAATCAAATCTTCAGGCTCTAAATGAATCATTCTTTTGACTGTGTCTCCCTGGACTACAAATAGTGGAAAGTTCTATGGGTCTTATTGCTCTGACAGACTGCACCTAATTACTGACAGACATGGTCTTGCACAACCTCATCCAGTGGTCAGATCACCTCAGCCTTCCTGCTTCTTGCCCTGTGGGCAGGACGCATAAGAGTGGTCAATTCCTGGCATCCACAGAAGCCAGCCTTCCTGCTGCCACCATACAGGATGTGGTACTGTGTGGGATTCTCTAAGCTAGAGTGACCTCTGAGGCAAAGTTATTGGGAGCTAGTTGCTTTATTCCCAGAGAACTGCAGTGTTCATTTGACACAAGCACAGAGCTGGAGAAGATTTGGCCCCTGGAGCCCAAGTACACACACTTTTAACCCTAAATGCTCTCCTCAGGAAGGAAGGCTCATTCTCTTTCCTGTAGTAATAGCTCACATTTTTGTAATGCTTTAGCATTTGCAAAGCTCTTTGTTCAGAATTACCCTGGGAGGGAGGGAGTGTAGATATTATCCTTGACATCAGTGTGAAGTCCTAATCATGCCCTAGATCCTGGGATACAAAGAGGCAAAAGACAGCCTTCTCTCAAAGGGATTAGAGTCTAATGAAGGCTAGGGACAGAAACTAGACCTGTGGTATCACTAGTAAAGGGAACTTCCAGTAAGGAAATACCCCAGCCCCAAGACAGGCAGGTCAGAACCTTCTCTGCAAGTTATAATCTTAGAGAGTTGCCTAGAGCACCAAAATGTTAGGTGACTTACCCAGCGTCACAGAGCCAGTATGTGTCAGAGGTGAGACTTGAACCCAAGTCATCCTGGTTCTGAGGCTCTCTATTGTTCAACTGTACGACTCAGAAGGTCTTAAAGTTATTACTGGCAGAGGCCAGACTAGAAGCCAGGACTCCTGACTTCAAATTCAGCCTCATTCCCCTGCCTAGGTAGGCGAATGTGTATATACACATATATTCATATACCTACCGGTGTGTGTCTGTGTGGCCTTGAAATATTTAGCTACCTTGGGCAAATCATTCTCCTGGGTTCTATCTTATAAGATAACTTCTGGTATGTCTCCACCTAGAAATATTATTGGTATCTCAAACTTGACATGTTTAAGGCAGAATTTATCGTTTCCCCCCTAAGCCTTAGAGCGTCAATTTCCTCCTCCATACAATGAATGGCTTTCTAATTTCCTGGTTTCTGCTCCTGTCCTTGCAGTCTCCCATGTTCCTAGGCTCAGAGTTATCCTCGACTCTTCCCCCCTATCCTTTGTTTAGTTGCAGATTCTCCCGGTCTGGTGTCCACATCTTCCCCATGCCCAGCCCCTTCTGCAGACTCACATCAACAATGTCATTCAGGGCCTTAATACCAGGATCATTGTTTTAGTCTCTTAATTGGTTTTCCTGCTCCCAGCCTTTCCCCTCCCCAATCCATGCTTCACCCAGCTGCCAAAGTAATCTTTCCAAGTCACAGTTCTGGTCAAGTCACTTTCCCTGTTTGGCTGCCTAGCTACTCCATGGATAAAATGCAAACTCCTCAGCCAGGATTTGAAGGCCTTTTAAAACCCTGGTTCCAGTCTGTTATGACACTGAGAAATCACCGCTGGGCCCCAGGGGCTGTGACACTGCAAACTCCCTTTTTTCCAAAGGGGCCCTTGTCCTCTGAACCTATGCAAGTGGTCTGGATCTGACTCCGTCGCCCTGAGGGAGCCTGACCCACAATAACAGGAGTTATGCTCCCCTTTCTCACACACTTTGGCTTGCTAAGCCTCTAACCCAGGGAAAAAATTACTTAGAGCTTAAATGTGGGTTCATTTCTGGGGTCTCCCCAAAGCAGAGACTAGAAAGGGAGTCAGTGTACAGTGTGAATCAGGTATAGGACAGGTATCTATTTCCTACACACAACCTAAAACACAAACAGGCATTGTCAAGAAAGACTTAAAGATGGGATCCCGTGACTTAACTTACAACTAATGGTCTGTCTCTCCCAGTGGGTTGATTTTTAAAGCTCATCAGGGGATGTGACTACCAAATAGGCATACCGCATTTCCCCTCTCCTCTTCGCTGTTCCCCTCAAGATAGATGTCTTCTGGCAGGTTTACACTGGGCATTGTATCCATACTCCAGCCAGGGGCATCTCCAGTGAAGAAACTTCCCTTTGCCCGGGTCTCCACCCAGTTTCACCTGATAGACCCAGGAGTTCAGAAGGCTGGCCATGTCCATTTTGGAACTGATAATCAATCCTCTCTTCAAGATGGAAAACACAAAGCACAAAGGGCAGGCAGGGACCTGGAGCGAACACCTCATTGATCCTGCTTGTTCTCTGGGCCAGTAGGTGGCTGGGGCACAGGGAAAGAGCACCGGGCATCTCTCCATACCCTTAGGGAAGTCTCAAAGTCACTGGATAGCCTCTGGAGGGTCCAGAGAGAGCAAACCAAGAGCTGTCTCTTGCTTTCAGCTGATACCACACTCCACCCTGGATGTTTAGTTTTGAACCCCAACCTGGTACTTATTGTTTTGAGCAAATCATGTGACCTCCCTGAGCTCCAGGGTTCTCTGAAAATAAAGGGAGAGCTATCTGCACCGCCTACCTCCCGCTCAGGGGCTTTGTAAGAAAGGTACCTTTTAATCTGTAAGGGAGGGAAGGAAGGGCAGCTTTGAATGCTAAAAGAATCCTTTGTGAACCTTGATCCCTTCCCTGGTTAGAAGAAGGTCCTGGCCAGGGATGGGCCTTCCCCTGGGAGATATGGAACTCATTAATATGCATTCGATGAAGCTGAAGGAGGAAAGCTGGGCCAGAGAGGGCACGTGCCATAGGTGGGTGAATCAGTTGGGTAAAGCGCCAAAAGAAGCTCTGAAGCATCATAGAAATAGGAACAATTTCTTCTTATTCTATTCTAAGTAGGTTTGGGGAACCAAGTTGGGGAAGAGAGAGAAGGAGGAGGAGGAGGAGGAGGAGGAGATTGGAACAATGGAAGATTGGGAAGGGGCTTTAGGGCCAGATTCCTCACAGGATGGGATTTTTGCGGTTTAAAAAGTTAAGTGTGTGTGCTGGGGTGGGGGGGATGCACATTGGGGTGCTTCTGTAATGACCCAACTTATCCCTCCCTCCTGGCTTTATAGAGGGGACTAGGCACTAGGAGTGTGCAATGGTGTACATACTATCAGATGTAGTTGGGTATGTAGTTGGCTGATTGACTAAACTGATTTTTTTCCCTTAAAAAAATTTTTTTTGGATGAAGGATGGCTCTCTGGGTAGGAGGAGGAGGAGGGAGAAAACATATTCAGAGATGTGGGTAGTTTAAAAATAAGATATATCAATAAAATATGTATTTATATGTGTATATACACATACATCTAGGCATATACACACATAGAGAGTCAGATAGTTTAGCCAGGGGCAAGTGTAAGTGTTGCGATTAAGCATGAGCTATAGAACCAAAGAATGAAGGCTGATGATAGACTTAGAAGGGCCTTTGGTCAGAGGGGAGTTAAAAACTAATAGAGCAACCAAAGAGAGAATAAGATTGTAAATAGAGACTCAGGGGACCTTGTCAGGGTCAGAGGCTTTTTCTCTTCCTCCCCCCTTCATTCTCTCCACTATACCTCATTTCCTCCCACTCCCACCTTCCTCCCCACTATCCATTCCCCCTTCTATTCCCAGGGCAAAGTGTGGGAGGACAGACCTTGGGTTGTGGCTGTGGGTAATTGAACAGGGGCAGGACAGAGTCAACGGAAGACACTGAGGTTGTTCAGGGCAGCATGGAGAAGCATCATGACATTGCCCCATAGTAAAGAGATGCAGACGTGGGACTCAGGAAACACATAGGTCAGATCCTGGCTCGCCAGTAGCAGGCTGTATGACCCAGCAAGTTGTTTCCTCTCTCCAAGCTTCAGCTTTCCCATCTGTAAAAAGGATGGATTGGGACTAGTTGATCTCCAGGGTCCTTCTAACTCCAGCCTTCTACAAACTTCAGTGTTCTAGTCTGAAAAGTGAATGAATGTAAGGAAATAGAAAAGTTAGACAGAAAATCTAAAAACAGAAATATAGAAACAACTATAGAAATAAGTTGTTGCCTTTATGTCATAGAGTTCTAAGATTCATCCAGTTTAAGTCATGCCAGAAAAAGAAGCCCTGCTAGGACACATGGTGAATCAAGCATTCCCTTAATGGCCTCCAGAAAGCAATGTATGTGTTGGTCAGTGCCTTATTTAGACTAGAGCTCAGTGACTCTCTGGAATGGCCTTAGTCTGGATGGGGGAAAGAGAGGCATTAATAGTTGCATGAAAGGTAGCTACTATGGAGGCATATTTATAATTGGGTGGGGGGGAGGAAATGTTAATTATTTATTTATTTTTTTAAACCCTTACCTTCTTACAATTAATACTGTTTATTGGCTCCAAGGCAGAAGAGTGGTAAGGGTTAGGCAATGGGGTTTAAGTGACTTGCCCAGGGTCACACAGCTGGGAAGTGTCTGATGTCAGATTTGAACCCAAGACCTCCCATCTCTAGGCCTGGCTCTCAATCCACTAAACCACCTAGCTGCCCCCAATTATTTCTTTTAATAGAATTTTCTTTTTCTTCTTAATAAGGTAGAGTGGCATAATGAAGTAACTAGGTGTTCCAAGGGATAGAGAACTGGGCCTAAAGGCTAAAAGACCTGGGTTCAAATCTAACCTCAGTGGCCCTGGGGTAAATCACTTACCCACTGTCTGCCTCAGTTTCCTCATCTGTAAAATGGAGATAATAATAGCACCTACCTCCCAGAGTTGTTGTGAAGATGAGATCATATTTGTAAAGAACTTTTCAAATCATTTGGGCACTCCATAAATGTTACCTAATATTGTTATTATTATAATAGATAGAATGAGGCACCTGGAACCAGATACTCTTGTCAATATGTGGCCAACACTTAGTATGTATATGACCATAGGAAAAGTCATTTGACTTCTCTCAGCCTCAGTTTACTCATCTGTAAAATGAGGGTAATAATTACTGCAGTTATGGGACCTTGGGGGCCTTATGAAGTTTGAACAAGTCAGTGTATCTAAAGTGCTTTGTAGAACTTAAAGCACTTCATACGTGTCATTTCTTTTTCTTATTACAACTGTTACAACCTCTAGTTCTATTGTAATTCTGACATCCTTTAAAAATTTGATCATCTTAATACATGTAAAACCCAGATTGAATTGCTTGTCAGCTCCAGGAGGGGTTGGAAAGAAGGGAAGGAAACAATATGGATTGTATAACTTCAGAAAACTTATGTGGAAATGTGTATTAAACAATAAATAAATAAGCAAGAATATTAAAGAGATCATCTTTGATTTCTAAGGCTTCGTCCAGCTTTGTGATTCCAGTTTCTTGATAATACTTCAGAGTTCCTGTGGGTCCTTGTAAATAAAATGCACGTGGGCCCTGGATGACCACGGGAGGAGCTCTGTGCATCCTCTTCCCCTCAGCTTCTTCCTCCCACCCCTTCCTCCCCTCAGTGGAAATGCTGTAATGACCAGGCACCCAGACCCTGACTCCTCAACAAGATGAAACAGCCTGCATAGCCTGGGGTATCTCCGGCCAAGCATGGATGCCCATTTGGCCCAAATGTTGGTTAGGGAAGTGGCTGGACCTCCTGCTGAATAATTTAATTAATGGTGGGAGAGGATAAGACAAGAGTAGTCTAATCTCAGCCTACAGGCAGTCCTTGCTACCAAGGGCAGGAGTGGAGTCAAATTTGGGTTTTAACCCATTGTTTGCCACCCCACATTTAGTGTGGTTAGAAGAAAAGTGTCCAGTTCTGGACACTGGTCCTGCCACCACCTGCCTACTTACCTGCATCATCTTAGGAAAGTCATTTAACCTCTTGGGACCTCATTTTTCTCACCTTTAAAATGAGAGGATCAGATCTCTAAGGCCCTTTCTGGATCTAAATCTATGATTCTTGATCTGGTGGCCCCCAAATTGTGGATCTTCTCCTTAGTTGAAGCTTTCCTCTGTTGCGCAGTATTTCTTCCTATTCTCCCATACCCTCCCTCCCAGGGCAGCAGTTTTGTGTGAAGCCCATTCCCTTGAGCCTCCCTGAGAAGCCCCTCTCTCTGTATAAATTCCATATCTTCTTCATGGAGAAAAGAAGGGGGCCCCGGGGGAGAAAATCTCTGGGCCTTGTAATTCTCTGGGTTAAATGACAAAGTCAAACAAGATATCCTTTAAGGTTCTTTCCAGCTATCAGTCCAATAAGCCTATGAACCTTGGGACTTTTGTGTACCTTCCTGCTAACCCAATAGGTCCCAGCCCTGAGGCCCAAGGCCACACCGGGCCAGAGAGGCTGTAGAGAACTCGGGGCCTGGGGGCAGGGGGGGGAGGGGGTGCAGCACGAGAACACCTGGCAGGAGAAAACATTAGACTACGATTATTTGACTTCCTGTGTCAACAGAGTGGCCGGGTGAGGGCATGGGGGAAGGGGGTGCAGAGGGGCAGAACGTGAGCCAAACAATGCGTCAGAAATTCACCCACACTAAATATAACTGTACTGGAAGCTGTAAATACTCTCCTCTGCTGTTCTGGGTTTCCTTCTCCTTCCTCTCCTCCAGCAACCCCATTCTGCTGGGAACAATTCCCCTCATCTCGCCTTCCTGTGGGGCCCAGCACTTGGGGCAGGGTGGAGTGGCTTGTACCAAGCCAGCTCTGCCAGCTCCTCTTTCCACGGGTGGAAAAATGGAGGTTTCAGGAGGAAGCAGAGTCCTGAGGAAGTGTCTGGGGGTTGGGTCTCGGCTGGGGCGGGGGTAGGTCCCAGATGAGCGAGGGGCCTCCAGTGCCTGTGTCCAGCGCGGGAGGGGGTTCAGCTAAATCACAGCAGCGTGCCCTTCTGTCTCTGACACTGTGGTCCGAGGCTGTGGCCGTACCTGAGAGACTCCCAAATCCGTGAGTCTATACAGGGAACGTGCTTGTGGGAATCCAGCGTTTCCATCGGCGCTGCCAGGACTGGGACACTTGCCATTCCTCTGAATTGGTGATGACTTGTAATCATGACGTAAGACTTAAGATTGGGGCAAAAAGGTGAAAAAAAGAAAGGAACAGAAACCGAGGAAGAGACGGCACATTCATTTTGTGCATGGTTCTTTCCTGCTACAACTACTTTCCTCGCATGAGGCAGGGGATAGCACACTGGATCTGGAGTCAAGAAGACCCGAATTCAAATTAAAAAAAAAAAAGAGGATTTTTGCATCCATGTTCATTAAGGAAATTGGTCTATAATTTTCTTTCTCTGCTTAGGTCAACTTAAAATTGGGATCATAATAGCACCTACCTTCTCGGGTTGTTATGAGGGTCAAATAAGCTGATTATTTTACCAGCACAGCACAATGCCCCCCACACCAAAGGTGCTATATAAATGTTTGTTCCTTTCCCCGCCTCAGGATTGTGAACTCTTGTTTGTGAAAGAGCTTGGGAAGTGGCTGGCGCATGTCTGTAAATGCTCATCCTTTCCCTTTTCCCCATCTGTGTCTGCTGAGCTAGCTGGTTACTGAGTGACTCTTCCTCCCGCCCCCCTCACACTGTCTAAGGCCGGGGCTGGGACATGCTCATCATGTCATGGATGAAAACTTCCTCCTTTCTCTGGCTGTGGCTCAGGGGCCCCGGGGCGGGGGGGGGGGGTTGGTAGCTGCTATCACCCTGCTTTTATTCCTGTTATTAAACGGTTTCACCACCAGGCCAAGTGATGGGGTGGGAGGTGGGGGTGATGAGCCAAGGGATTGCCTGTAGGACATAACCATTGTGTGTCTATGCACACACACACACACATTTATGCATTGTATGCACACATGTGTACATAGGGATAGATGCATGTACACACACAGCCTGCAAGCAGAACCCGCTAGTCCTGTTTCCCATGTACTGTGAATGTATTACAGTTGTCAGAGAAAATGATGAATATTGTACTTTGCACTGAGGCTAAAAGTCCGAGAGAAACCATTTTTATTGACCTATCATTATTCTACAATTCTGTTTGAGAGATGCTTCTTGATGCCCCCGACTTATCCCTAGCCTGAGTCATTTTGAACTCCTTATTTATAGGATTCATGAGCAAGATTTCTCAATTTCGCAGTGGGATAAACTATTAACAGAGCCCAGGATTAAATGCTAAACGTTAACATTTGATTTCATCAATCCAGAACAATAATAACTGGACCTTGGAGTATTTTCCTAAAATCGCCCGATCCCTCTGTGACCAGTTCCCTCAAGGGCTTTCCCTCTTCCTAGTGAGCTGGCTGAATTCATTAGGGAGACCCCCTCCTTCTGATCTAACCCTGATCTCTTCAGGTAAAAGATGGGTCATTAATCTCTTGGGGAAAGAAGCTGCTGGTTAGGTGGATCTTACAGGACATAGTTTCAGAAGTGAGAATTAGTAATAGGCTGATAAGATTTTCTCTTTCAAAGTAGATCTGAGACTTCAAAATAAAACTAAGGCTTCAGACTTAGAGGGGGAGCAAAGGGATTTTAGTCTGCTTCCATGCTATTTTTTTTTAACCTGGATAGATGCTGGGAATGACAATTAAAATCCAGATTCATCTACTAAATTCATTGTATTTTTTCATCAACAAATATTAATAATGTAGATACTCTCCTCTGGGGGAATCTGTGAAATTTGTCCTGAAAAAGAAGTCCTTATAGTATTTCTGCTTGCCTATTAGCATATAAGCTGAATGAAGAAAGGGGCCCTATTTTTATTTATCTTTGTATTTTCTCAGAACCAAGCACAGTCATTTTTCATCGTGAATGGGTTGGTTGGGATAGGTATCAGTGAGTTTCTGCGTACACATATTAAGACTAAAATGTGATTCTTTCTTGCTCTTTTTTGTATATTGAAATGCTTTTGTTTGCTGATTTGTTAAAATATGTGTGTATCTACATATATATATTTTTTTCTTAAATTTCCAAGGAAAAAAGGGGAGCTAGGATTCTCCTATGATATGATACTATCCTCCACAAAGTCTGTCTTCCTCTTGTGGCATGATGGTCCTGGGTTGAGAAAACTGTCCTTTTTGTTTCTGCAGTGACAGTGGCAGAATGGTAGAAAGGTAGCAGAGTACTGTAGGAGGGAAAGGGGGAGGGGATGGGACTGAGTGGCTCAGTTGATTGGGAGTCAGGCCCAGGGACAGATATCCTAGGTTCAAATCTGACTTCAGACACTTCCCAGCTGTGTGATCCTGGACAAGTCATTTAACCCCGACTGCCTAGCCCTTTCTACTCTTCTGCCTTGGAAACAATACACAGTATTGATTCCAGTTTTTAAAAAAATCAGTTTTTTGACCATGACTAACTGGGATATAATATATTGATTTTATTTTAACATACAGGAAACTGGCGGGGGTGGGAAGGGAATAAGCAATTATTAAATGCCTACTACCTACCAGGCATTCTTCTAAGCACTTTACAAATATTATCTCATTTGATCCTCATGACAGCCTTGAGAAGTAGGTGCTGTTATTATCTCCATTTTTATAGTTGAAGAGACTGAGACTTGCTCGGGGTCATACAACTAATGAGTGATTGAGGTCAAATTTGAATTCAAGTCTTCCTGACTCTAAGGCCAGACTCTATACAATGCACTCTCTAACTACTTCTAACCAAAAGAAGTTGGGGCAAGGGAGGAGAGAGTTGGTATTCAGCCACTTTTGCATACTCAGTCCATGGACTTATTAGAGCAAAAATAAAAATCTGCCCCACCCTCACAATATGAAAGCTAAAGACTTCCCTCTTTCTGAGTGTTTGTTGGGCCCCTCCATTATTAACACCCACCTGTTCCCTATAGGCAGCTGTGTAAGTGCCTTTATGGGAAACTCTCCACAGATCACCTGGTGGTTGCAGCAGATTCCCCTGAAGTACAAACTCTGGGTGGAGGGATAGTGTTAAGCCCTCAGGAGGAGTAAGCATGAGTGGGTTATGATTGATGGCAATAGATTTCATTGCATTATCTTTCCCTAGAAACTCCTAACTCTTCCAAACTTTCCTGTTGCTGCTGAAAGGCCAACCAGCCAGCCAGTGACCCAGTTTTACAGCTATCTTTGCTTCTTCCTTCCCTGACACATCTAATCCAGATCTTTTCAATTTAGCTCCCTATCTCTCCCAACTGGCACCAACCCTCAGGCCTTTTGGAAGGTGCTGTATCCATGATGTTGTGCTAACATTCTGATGGAAAAAACAAGTGACTCTTCAGAAGCTTATAATCTTCAAGGGGGTACTGGGAGGTAAATAAGAAAAGCAGTCTGAGAAATGGAGTGGTTCTGCTCTGAGGCTTTAAAGAAGAGGAGAAGGAAGGACCAAAGGAGGAATACACTAGAATAGAAAGGAGGAAGGAGAAAGTATAACTTGCTATTTCTGATCATTAGGGTGTGGGAGAAGAGTCCAACAACATGGAGGAAGGAGGCACTGGATGAACCCTTCTCTAATGTGAAATGGACAAAAGTGATGCACATAGTTTAGTGGAGAAATACATTAAACATCAATAGGTAGATAATGAAAGACTGAATGAGGTTTAAGGGAGAAGATAATACTGGGGAGGAAATAGTGACAAATAAAATAAATTTCCTGATTCTAAGGGGTTGACTGCCAGGGTTTCTGCATCAGAGAGGATACCAAAGAGAGAAAAGTTTAAGCATTCTTCTGACTTGCCAAAAGACTTGTACCTTGAGAAAATAGTTTAGTCCAGTGATGGTGAACCTTTTTGAACTTTTTAGGGACCCTGTGTCATGCCAGACTACATGCCTGTGGCCACCCCCATTGTATGCCCTGCCCCCTGAGTGCAGTGCCTACCACTCTACCCTCACCCCCTGTGTTCTGGGGGCTGGACCAGGGGAGGGGCTGAGGTCCACAGGGAGGCTCCAGTGCCCCACACCTTCCCCTTGTGTTTGGGGGGTGGGACCAGGCTCCCAGCTGACCAAGCCAGGAGCCTGCATGTGCCCACAGAGAGGTCTCAACATGCCACCTTTGACATGTGTGCCATAAGTTCACCATCACAGGTTTAGAAGGTATAGAGACAAGGTAAAATGTAAAATGTTTATCTAGCAGCCCCTTGAAATACTTTTATGAGTAGAAGCTCCAAAGCTTCTACTTGCATCATCTCTTCCATCATCTTGGGAAGAGATAAAATAACTGGTATTGAATTATTGAACTTGAGTTTTAATCAGGGCCTTGGAATCCAGTCATTTGGGTATTCTACAAAATACCTAGATCACTGACCAAATCTCTCTTCTTTACTTGTGTTTGAAAGAGAACCAATTAATGCCATGCTATGCCATGATCACACCCTTTTGGTTAGGAGCCATAATGATTCTATATCTCTCATACCTAGCAAACTCCAATATTGTCTTCTTGTACCCTCTGATATGGAATCATAGTTCCATAGACAAAAAATCCCCTTCCTCTGCTATTCCTCAATCCTAATTCCTTTTTACCCCAACCCTATCCCTCCCCAGATCTTATTTTGCTTTGCCTTCCTCTTCTATTTCACCTTCTTAAAGCCCTGTTCTCTCATTAATTAATTTTCCTCTACCTTAGACTTCTTCCTTCTCTTTTCTTGCATTTGTAGAAACTAGATAGTCTCTCAACTTTTGAAACCTCCTACCTCTCAGAAGAATCTGACACTAATCATAATCTCTTCCTTACTTCAGACATGCAATCTTATGGGAAATAAATTCCTGGGAATTTCTCCTAATGAGCAGAATCCTCAGGATCCAAGAGTAGTGGGAAATGAAGACCAGAGGATTTTCCCCCTAGGCTATAGCATGTGTGTGTGTGTGTGTGTGTGTGTGTGTGTGTGTGCTTGTGTGTTTCTATATGATGTCTGTACCTTGATTTCATCAATGTAAGGCGTTCCTAGAGAGAAAACTCCCTCAATTAATGAAAATCTGCCACTATTTTGCAACTTATAGAGAGTTGCCTAGGGCACTGAGAGGTTAAATGACTTGTCTAGGGTCCCAGAGTTACTATATATCAGAGAAGGAACTTGAACTCAGGACAACCTACTCTGAGGCCAGTTCTCTATCCATTGTCACTATTCCATGTTGCTTTTCACATAATTAAATATCATATAGTCTATCCTATTCTGTCCTATCCTACCTTATCCAGTCTAGCAGTAGTTATTAAAATTAGGTAGTATTGGTTAAAGAAGAAAAAAATAGGGGCAAAGCAAAGACAGTAGAAAAGAGAAAGGGATAATTCAAGACTCAAAATTCTTTTCAAAATATTATTTACATGTAATTAGGGGAAAATTAAATAAAAAATAGAAAAATACTGAGGCAGCTGGGTAGCTCAGTGGATTGAGAGCCAGGTCTAGAGATGGGAGGTCCTAGGTTCAAATCTGGCCTCAGATACTTCCTAGCTGTGTGACCCTGGGCAAGTCACTTAATCCTCATTGCCTAGCCCTTGCCACTCTTCTGCCTTGGAACCAATACATAGTATTAATTCTAAGGCAGAAGGAAAGGGCTTAAAACATCTTTTTTTTTTTTAAATAGAAAACTGGTTCTCTAGAATAGGTTAGATAATATTTCCCAATCAATCAATCAATATTTTGAAGCACCAAACATGTGCCAAATATTAGGGATATAACTACAAAGAATGTTATAATCTCCACTATCAAGGAGCTTACATTCTAATGAGGAAGACAAATACATATATAAGCTTATACAGAATGAATCAAAATAAATACAAAACAGTTAAATCCAAAGAACAATAGTTTGGGAAAGAAGGTACTAGCAATAAGGAGTAGTATGCATGTCTAAAGGGCCATAAAACTGTGCCTATGCTTTGACCCAGCAATACCACTACTAGGTCTGTATCACAGAAAGATAAAAGATATGGGAAAATAACTTATCTGTACAAAAATATTTATAGCAGCTCTTTAGGTGGTGGCAAAGAACTAAAACCTGAAGGGATGTCCATCAATTGGGGAATGACTGAACAAGTTGTAGTATATGCTTGTAATGGAATACTACTGTGCCATAAGAAGTGAAAAGCAAGATTATCACCAAAAAAAACTTGGAAAAACCTATAAAGTGATGCAAAATGAAGTGCACACAACCAGGAAAATGTTGTACACAGTAATAACAATAATGCGTGATGATTAACTGCAAATGACTTAACTATTATCAACAAGATAAGACTCTAGGACAACTCCAATATGCTGCTAATGAAAAAGGCTATCCACCACAAAAGCAGGAACAGACTCGGAGTCTAAATGCAGATCAAAACATTCCCTTCTTCACTTTATTTCCTCCATTAATTTTCCTCTAGTGTAAGCAATGTGTCTTGTTTCACAACATGAGTAATATGGAAATATGTATTATGTGATAATATATGTACAACTTACATCTCAGTACCTGCCTTTTTGGGGAGAGAGGAGAGAGAGGAGGGGGAAAACATGGATTACAAAATGTCAGAAAATATTAAAAATTGTATTGACATGCTAAAAAAAAATAAAGGGTGGTACATGGTGTTCAGGGAAGACTTGTACCTTTGGTGTGAGGGCTTGCTGAGCCTTTTTCTTTTTTTTTTTTTAAATTCAGAGAATCCTGAAAGGACTTTTATTAACTGATTCAGAGTGAAGCAAAAAGACTACAACATTGTTAAGGAAAACAGCTATGAAAGACTTATGACCTTTAATCAATGCAATGACGAGTCATGATAAAGAATACAGATAAGTCAAATTTCTGATCTCTTGACAGAGAAGATTAGAGTTGCCAAATAAGATGTATTTTTAGACATCATGTTTTGCTGAGCCTTTTTCATGGGTGCTTTTCTTCTTTGGTGTCTGTCTGCCACCCAGATCTCACCTGTGACTCCAATAAGCTGTAGCATGTCTAGTGGCTATATGCTGATAAACCACCATGGCAAATAGGCTAAACCAGATTGAGGGTAACCAACAATTCTCAAACCCACTGGTGAATTAGGGGAGAGCCTATCCCAGACATGTGAAGCCTTCCCCAAGGGAAAGGGTAGATGAGAACAATTTGTTCCAATGGCCAGGAAGAAAGTGGAAGAAGGTGCTATGGAACACTCAGAGCTTGATCAGACATTAAAGAAGCAAAGGTCAACCACTGCACCCTGGGCCATCACCAGTCATCTTGACTTTTGTCTGACACTAGACTTTGATGATTCTGGAAGACAGTGAGGCCAATGACTTTGCACAACTCTGCCTCGGTTAAATCCAATTTATGTGTGTCAAAAAATATTGTCCAATGATGTCATTTTGGTCCTCTTTAAATACTGAGGATAACAATCAACATCCAACCAAGGAATTACCAGGAAAGGATTCATATAAAGGATTGAGCTCAATCTTCTTAAAGAAAAAAAAGGATTAGTCCAACCAACCAACCAGGTCCTAATCAAGCATTCACTGTACAGTATCCCCAGTAAGTGATATTATAGCCCTTATTTGTAGACTTTTAGTAAGAATACCTTTTAGCCCACCTACCCCCATAAAAGCCCTGACTTCTGAACTCCTTTGGAGCTTGAAATCAGTCCTAGGGAAGCCTGGTCCAAAGAGAGTGATTCAGGCTCATCCTTTTTCAGCCTTCAACTCATGTCCCCACCCCAGAGTATAATAACTAAGGAAAATTTCTTCAATAAAGCTTAGATAAGGCTCACATTTAAGATGCCACCAAAAGGGATTTGGGTCCCTCTTTAAAAAGTTACTCACTGTACAATGATATATCATGTTTAGGATAGCTATTTATTTCCTCTACCACAAATGGGAACAGACTGACCAATAGTTAAAAGATGAAGCCCATCATTCTTAATATATTTTCTCTTAGTATATAGGAATGACTTCTGGGAGACTTAAAGATGCAAAGATTCACAGAAACCCATAAACAGGTACAGAAATCATGTTACCTATCACGTCTTTTTTTAGTCTCTTGGGAGATAAGGACTCCCAAAAGACTTGTGGGATTGCTGAACAGATTTCACTTCCCCCTGTCTGCACTGCCTGAGCAGCAACTCAAAGTCTGAATCTTCTGGCCAGCCAGATGGGCAGAGCACATCCTCCTGACTAATATGTTCACTGAGAAGAGTGTAGTTGCAGATGGCACACACCTCCTGCTGCCATCAGCACCCTGAAACTCCTCCTGGGCTCTTGAACTCATGAGGTAACCACCAAGACTATAAATATCCATTTCCGCATTTGTGTGTAGGCATCAGAGCTGCTAGGGAGCCAGGGAGGGTCAGAGAAGGCAAAGGAGAGTCCCTCTCCTCATCATTAGAAGTCTAAGAGAGGTCTAGAATGGGCTATGTCTCAACAAGCAAGATGCCTCAAAAGACAAGATGGAGGCCCAGAGTAGAATTTATTTCACCTTAAGAACTTAACTGAGAGGGATTGAGAGCCAGACCTGGAGATGGGAGGTCCTAGGTTCAAATTTGACCTCAGATACTTCCCAGCTGTGTGACCCCGGGCAAGTCCCTTGACCCCCATTGCCTAGCTCTTACCATTCTTCTACCTTAGAACCAATACACAGTATTGATTCCAAGACAGAAGGTAAGGGTTTAAAAAAAAAAAACCTTACTGAGTGGATAACTTCTTGCTCAATCACCAACATTTTTTTTATTTTTAAATTTTTATTTAGAATATTTTTCCATGGTAACATGATTCAAAACCCCTCCCTTCCCCACTTTATCCTCCCCCCTCCCAAAGCCAACAAGCAGTTCCACTGGGTTATTCATGTATTGTTGTTCAAAACATATTATTCATATTTTCAGTAGAATGATCCTTTAACATCAAAACCCTAATCAGATCCCTATGTGATCAATTACGTATTTTTCTAATGCATTTCTAGTTCCTCAGTTCTTTCTCTGGATGTGGATAGTGTTCTTTCTCACAATTTCCTCTGGATTGTCCTGGATTATTGCTTTGCTGTTGGTAGAAAAGTATATTACATTCAATCGTGCTACAGTGTATCCATCGTTGTGTATGAGGTTCTTCTGGTTCTGCTCCTTTCACTCTGCATCAATTCCTGAAGGTTGTTCCAATTCACATGGAATTCCTACATTTATTCCTTTCAGCACAATAATATTCCATCACCAACAGATACCACAATTTGTTCAGCCATTCCCCAATCGAAGGGCATTCCCTCATTTTCCAATTTTTTTGCCACCACAAAGAGCGCAGCTATAAATATTTTTGTACAAATCTTTTCCCTTATTTATTTCTTTGGGGTACAAACCCAGCAGGGGTATGGCTTGGTCAAAGGGTAGACATTCATTTAAAACCCTTTGCACATAGTTCCAAATTGCCCTCCAGAATGGTTGTACCAATTCACAACTCCACCAGCAGTGTATTAGTCTGTATTAAAAAAAAAAGACAAAAGAGGGAAGTTTTTACCCCTAGGGAAGTTTGGACTTTCAGTATGGAGAGGGGGAAAGAGAGAACCCCCTTCTCAAAGCGGGGTTTGGAGGAGACAGTAGATGTAACAGGTTGGCTCAGAGAGAGGAGAGAGTGTTTGAAGATATTTCCCTTTCTGCCTTTCCTCCTTAGCTAAAGTTGCTCTCCCCAACAGATAACAGGTAATACAAAGGAATAATGGGCAGGGAAGAATGAGAAAAGTAAAGTGGGGAAAGGGGGTCCCTATCTCTATCTAAACCCTTTCCCCTCCCTCCTTGAATTTGGGAGGAACTCAGGCCTTGGCAGCCTGAGCCCCCTGAGAGAAAGTCAGGTTGACTCACCCCTGGGCAACAGGAGCTGAGGTAAAGCCTGCTCAGGTTTCTCTTCAGAAGTCCCTTCAATTGGGAAGTAGGGGGGGAGGGGAGATTTCCAGTCACCAGCAGGAAAAGTGGGTAACCCTCAGGAGAAAATCTTTTTCCCATCTTCTCTCTTCAGCTTCTCAAGACCGAGAGACTCTCACTGTTCTCCAAGCCAGAGTCTCTCCTCCTCAGGATTCCCTCCTGGGACCCCTCCCCCATCAAGGTGATCAATTTCACATACTATTCAGTCTGGCACTTTTTCTCTAGTGCCAGCCTCAGTCACAAATCCTCCATTTCCTGTTGTTCGTGTGGTGCCACCCTGGCCCATACCAGTTACTTATCTTCTATGTCTATTCTAATCTATCAATGCTACTTATTGTTCCCATCTAACCTCCCCCCTCCCAAAATAATAAATCTTATCCTAATCTGTCTATTTGCTAATCTAAGTTCCTATTTTATGCTAAGACTGAGTTGTGGGAAGAGGGTTAGGATTATGTGCCAACAAAATTTTTACAATATAACAATTTCTTAATACAAAAGTCACTCCTATTGTAATCAATATAAAATTTAACTTAAGTAAAATTGAACTATCCTATACATTATGCAATACTAATTCCAATGTAACAATCCATAACATTTACAGATAGATAGATAGATATTAACTTGTATCTAATGAAATCTGATTTATTCTGTCCTTATGTTACCTCTCTAGTTACAATATTCCCCTTTCCACCCTAAACTACTCTGTCCCTGTCTATTAATGGTTAGTATTTTAACTCTCCTTTCTATCTATATTACTGGATTAGATCATTATTATGCTATATATCTATATACATGCATATATATACACATGTCTGCTATTTACAAACATTTACATATGTCACATGTTATTTAAATACATATGTATCCTCTGGTAGTAGATATTATTTATATATACAATTTATGGGCTGTCATTATTTACAACACAGCCCCTAATGTCAGTGTAAAATTTGTTTGTATTATAGATGTCATGGTGGATGCATATTTATTCCAACGTGCATGTGAATGTACTTCCCTATGTGAAGTTAATGTGGTCGGCGATTAATCTTATGTGACCCATTTTCCTGAAGTTCATTCCCCCATAATGTCTTTGATTCAAAGTTCTTTCCAGTTGTCCGTGTATCTTCCATCCTTTGGTATTGCTTGAAGTTTGTCACAGGTCGGGGGTGCCTTCTCCTTTACAGGACACATACTTGCCTGTTGTTTCACCTTGAAAGATTATCTCAGGTATCCGGAACTACAGGATCATGCGTGTGTGTAAGATTAATGTGTGCGTGCATGTAAGAGTGAATATTTTGATGCATGTGAGTGAAACTTTATATAGGATGTTTGTGCCATCCTCATGTGTGCAAGTGAGATTTTTTTTAATGTAATGAATGTAGGCATCTTTCTTAATGTGTGATTGTAAGGTGATTATTCTATCCCAATGTGGTTGATTGTAGAAGTTAATGATATTTTAGTCTAGGATTGAGATTGAAATTCGTATATAGGTTTAATACTTCTAAGGGATTCCAAATCCACCCAAATAAACTCCCAGGTTCTGCAAAGAACTGCTTCTCCTGTGTTTCACAGGCTACACTAATCCTCCCTGATCTAACTAACCCAAATTTATACTATCTGTCTTGGGCATTATTCTATTTTGGTTTCACTGTCTCTGTTCAGTATCTCTATTTCTTCTTGTGTGATTTTGTTGGATTCATGGGCTCTATGTTAATTTATCAAAGGTTGTTCTTGGGGTGTTTCTGTTTGAACAGATTCTTGGGCATCCATTAAGTTGTCTTTTGGTGTGTTATCACGGGCATAGTGATGTTTAACGTGAGATGCGTGAAGCCAAGAATCTTTTCCTACTACTTTGATAGACGTAGGAGTGGTGAGAGCTACATCGTATGGACCAATCCATTTGGGCTCTGTGGGTTTGTCTTTGGCAAAATTTTTTACATATACTTTGTCCCCTGGTCTCATGTTATGTAATGAGAAATCTAGTGAGACCCTTTGCCTCTAGTAGTCCCAGTCTTCTCAGTTCTTCCAGCCTCTTTTGTATCTGTGTCAGATAGGTGTGTAACTGGAATTCCCCTCCCAGCATGGAAAGATAAGATGGTTTAGCGGTCCTTCCTATCCATACTGGCTGTCCATATAATATCTCATATGGGGAAATATGTAAGTCTCCCCTGGGTTTTGAACTCAGATAGAACAGCACAAGCTGAAGAACCTCTTTCCATTTAAGATGATTTTGGGCACAGAGTTTAGCTATCATGGTTTTTAACTCCTTATTCATTCTTTCCACCTGTCCTCAACTTTCTGGTCTATATGCATTATGGAAATTACCCTTTATTCCCAGAGACTTATACACTTGTAAAATGCTAGATATAAAGTGACTTCCCCTGTCTGAGTCTATGGCACCTGGAATGCCCTATCTAGGAACTATTTCTTTAAGCAATGTTTTCACTACCATGCCAGTGTTGTTTTTCTTTGATGGATATGCTTCTGTCCATCAAGTCTGTCTACTATGACTAAAACATATTTATAACCTCAGTTCTCAGGCATGTTAATAAAATTAATCTGTAGACACTGAAAAGGCGTAAAAGCTAGGGGTCGCCCTCCCAATACCTTGTATTTGAAATGACCTTGATTAAACTTTCTACAGATGTCACATGTCTGACACACTCTTATAGCAGTTGATATCCCTGGAGCTTCCCAAAACCAGCAGACCTCATTCAGCATGGATTGCACTCTGTAATGACCTCTGGAGTGAATCACATTGCATAGATGTTAGTACAGCCTTTTGGGCAAGATGGGCTTTCCTCCTTGTGATAACCAGATTCCTTTGACTAATCTTGCTCCTAGATGTTCTTGCCATGACTGAATCTCCTCTTGCCAGTATGCTTGTTTGAGATCGTGTTTATCTACCAGAGAAAAATTCAGAACATGGATAGGACCAAATCTGGCCTCGAATCTTGCTGTTACATCTGCCCTGTGATCCCTATGAAAGTAGGGATACCTCGTCCTTGCCAGAGGAGTGAGCCTTGCCTTTGGCAATTTTACTGCTTCTAAGAGTTGGTCCCCCCATCAAGGTGATCAATTTCACATACTCTTCAGTCTGGCATTTTTTCTCTCGAGCCAGCCTCTGTCACAAGTTCCAATTTTTGCCAATCATTTTTGATACAACCTCAAGTGATGGGGATGATGGAGACCAACCAGAAGCCACTGGACATGCATGCCCATGAGCATGGACTCTGCCAAAACAGGGTAGGGTGCAGGCCCAATTTCATGGGAAATATCCCAGTTTAGAAGATTGGGGGAGCTCGCCTGATTATCCCATTATATAAAAGAGAACCAGTTACCTTCAGAGGAAATCTATTCTCTTTTTTCTTTTTTTTAGACTAGTTGAGTGCAATAGTGAGAAGGGAAGGAATATTCTATTTCTTAATAACTAATTGTTAGAAATTTTTCCATGTACTAAGTCTAAATATGCCTTTTTACCATTTCCACCCATTCATTGCTCCTATTTCTGCCTAGAGGCCAAGCAGAACAAGCCTAATTCCTCTTTCACAAAGCATCCCTTTAAATACTTGAAGATAGACATCATGCCTCCTCTAAGCATTTTCTTTTACACTCTAAACATTCCCTTTTCTTTCAACTGATCAGTGGGACATAGTATTGTCCCTAGTAATCTTTCTGTGGAAAATCTTTCTCTTCTCAATGCCCTTTCTAAAATGTGACTCTGGGAATCAAATGTAATACTTCATATGTTGTAGGGGCACCCTACGGCCCTACTTCTCATGTTTAGATACTCTACCTCCTTTTATGGCCTATCATCTCCTTAGCTTTTTTAGCTAATTCCTCAGGCTTGTAATTAGGAAATTGATTTTTTTTTATCCCAAGTGGAGAGTTTTATCCTTACTCAATATAATCTTAAAAACGTTAAAAAAAATTTGATAAATATAAAATAAAATGAACATTTCTATATACACTGTTGAACAAGAAGAGCATGTACATGAAACTACACATTTCTTTTATGAAGTTTTTTTTTAAGTATATAATAAATTCAACATGTGACTTTGAAAATTGTCCTTGTCTGTTTTTCCTTTTGGCCTTCCTTCTGTTCTCTTTTCATTTTGGGGAGAAAATCCTATCCTTACCCTTTCCTTCCTCCCACCTGCTCCTCTACCTCATTGAAAAGAATAAGAAAAACAAAACTCATAATAAATATGTATAGTTAAGCAAAACAAATTCCCACATAGACCATTGCTTCATTGTGCATTTTGGCCTCTCTTCAGGGGATGGAAATCCTGCTTCATGAACAGTATTCTGGAATCATGGGTGGTCATTGCATTGATTAAAGTTCTTAAGTGTTTCAGAATTTGTTTTTTGATTATATTATAAAAATTAATCTCTTTCTGTTCACTTCATTCTGGATCAATTCATATAAGTCTTCCTGGGTTTCTCTGAAAAACATCTCTTCATTATTTCTTATAATACAATAGTTTGACCAATTGATGGATTGCCACCACAAAGCCCCCCAAAAAACCCCGCAAAAAATATTTTTGTACATATAGATCCTTTTCTTCTTTCTTTGATCTCTTTGAGGTAAAAACCCAGTAGATAGTGGTATCTCTGGATCAAAGGGTATGTATTCCATTTAATGATTTTATGGTCATAGTTCTCAATTGTTTCCCAGAATGGCTGGACCAATTTTTAGCTACACTACAATGAATTAATGTCTCTTCTTTCCACAGTCTCTCCAACTTTGTCATAAAGACATTCCCAGTGGTAAGTTTACCAAGGGCATGGTGGAGAAGCCAGTGAAATCTAAAATGAGTGCTAATAGGTAGGAAATGTCTGAGATGTGAATCCTTCAGTGTTTCTCTGTATTCATTCCATTAATCATTTCTTACAGCATATTATATTCATGTGCCATATTTTGTTTAACCAGCCTCAATCAGCAGGCTTCTACTTAGTTTTCAATTCTTTACTATTATGAAAAGCCAAAATATTTTGGCTCATATGTTCTCTTTCATCTGTGTATAATTTTTTTGACATGTTGCTGTAGCTACTAAATGTAATTTGATTCCATGTGGCCCATTGTTCAAGTCTCTCAGGATTTTTCTAGATCTTAACTGTGCCATCTAACATGACGGATTTGCCTGTAGTCATTCAGGTTGTATGTGGTATAACTGGAATTCAAACCCAGGTTCTCTACCTCCACTGCTCTTTTCCTAATACCACACTCTTAAGGGAAATTAGGTACAAAGTTCCAGAACCAGGAAGGCATGGGCTATGTAGGAGGATTGACAAGGAGCCCTGTTGTCTGGAGCAGAGACTTTGGAGAATAGCGAGAGATAGGGCTGGAGAGATAGGGTGGCAATCACAGAAGGCATGAATATGATACTAAGTAGTTTAGACTGGCAAGTTTTTTTGGTTTTTGTTTTTGTTTTTTGAGATTTTCTATGCAATTGTAAATGTTTAAAGTTCCTGTAAAATTAGGGCTGCTTATTAGAAACGAACTATAAAAAGCTTCCTGAGAAGAAATTGTTTGTCGCTACCACAGGAAGCTAAAATAATGTGAAAAGCAAGACCTTTGACCTCTTTAAGATCAGGCTCTGGCAAGGAGCCCAGGGTTTATAGGACCAGTTTGGGTGAGGAGGAGAGCCATAGTCCAGATTCTTGATTTTCCCCAGGGGTTCTAGGAAATGACCGAATGAAGACCAGTTGTCCTTTCTTCTTCTAGGGAGCTCTCCATCTCCCTACCCCACCCTACATCCCCATGAACTGAGACTGCCTAATCTTGTGGCTTTATGCCCATCCCTCTGTGAATTCCTCTCTCACCCAGATCATGCTTTTTTTAGCTGGAGAATAGGGATGCTCTTGGGACTGTTAAAGGGCTGGGAAATCCGATAGATGGTCTGGGCATTGTCCTTAACCATGCAGGTTCAGAGTTGGAAGGATCTTCAGAGATCATCTAGTTCAATTCCCACTTTAATTGTAAATTTCCTCCATCTAATCACTTATCCAATCTGTACTTGAATACCTCCTCTAATGAGGAACTCACTATTTCCTAATGAATCCCATTTCATTGTTTGCTAGCTCTAATTGTTAGGACATTTTTCCTTATGTTGATTCAAAACTGTTCAGTGGTCCTATTTCCACCTTTTTCTAATGAAGTAGAACGTGTCTAATCCTTCTTTCATGTTACCCCTAAGTCTTCTCTTCTCCAGGCTAAACATCCCTAATTCCTTTTTCTAGAGGTTTAGAAAGTGTGGGATGTGGTTCACTTTGTCCTAAAGTTGTAATCACCAAAGGGACAGGCACTCCTAGTCTGGGTTTGGGGTTATTCAACATTTCTTTAGGTCCCAATTATGATGAAACCCTACTTCTTACCACCCCCATCTCCCATACCCAGAGCAAGCCCAGTATCCCCAAAGTCAGTGTCCAGGGTCTCACAATACAACTGCTCCCTCTCTCTGCCCTAAATGGGCAGCAGTAGGACTGCTTCCTCCCTACCTCAAGTCTTTCCTTTCAGATTTCACTATATTCCAAGGTTCTGGTCCAAGTTCCTTCAGGGCACCATTCTATGACCCTCAGGCAGGAGGAATAGGGCAATGGTGGGTCTTTTTCCCAGACAAAGCAGTGGTTTTGGTAAGGAGAAAAGAAACTGAGAGGAAGGAATGAAGGGCCTAGAAGAGAAGGAACCAGAAGAATCAACAATTGCCCAAATAGCTGGATTTATTATTTGCATACACTAAGAGAGTATCCATATCCAGGGTGAAGGACCCAGAGAATTAGGCCAGGTTTAGAAAGAAAGAAGAGAGGAAATTCTGCTCCCACTCCTTCCCCCCAAATCAGCATTACGAAGTAATATCCAAGGAAGCAATAATAATGATAGCGGCTCCCTTTTGTAATATACTTTGGTTGACGAAACATTTTCCTTAGTGACCCTGTGAAGTAGGTAGTACCATATTGTTCTCCCTTACTAAGAAAGAACAGCCTTAGAATTTAAGTAACTTGCCTAGGGTCACACAGCTAGCATCCTGACCCAAATCTTCTGACCTTTTTGGGCTACAGCACATGGATGCTGTGAGGGTGTCCAGTGAGGTAATCCAGCTGTTCTGCTCTCAGTTTATAAAGCAAAAGTATATGCATATGTGTTTTGGGGGTATGTCTGTACGGAGGGGGGACAGGGTGGGGTTGGTGATTCTAATGTCAGGAAACTGGCCCAAATGCTTCTGTGTATGGCTTTAGACTGACCTACTTCTCCAGATGTTTTCTGCCAGGGGTGATTTACAGGGACTTGCACAACATCTGGCTTGTGCTTCCCTCTCTCCCCTCTCCTCCCCTCCCCTCCCCCCAATCCTCCACCATCCCGTTTCCTGGTCTGTGGTTTGGAGCCTGAGCCCTGGCTGGATAGATTAGATATTCCCACTGTTCTCCTGGGAGAGGGAGGAAACTAGTTTAGGCCCTTTTCTGGTGTCCAGTCTGCAAACTGAGGAGGGAGCCCTCTGCCCAGAAGACTCTGGGGAGAAGAGGACCAGCTAGAGCCCCAAGGAACTAAGGAGGAGAGAGGAAGGTGCAGAAGAAGACAAGGAGAGTGGACTCTAGAAAAGGGCAGGGAGGAAATATTCTGGTAAACAAGACAAAGGAGGAGGTAGATAGATGTTGGTGGAGAAAAGGTTTCTGAATGGGGAATTTAAAAAGGAATTCCCTGAGGACAAAGGATTCAGGGAATGATCAAACATTGCCTGCTTCTCTATGTAAGCAGCTTCAGTTCAGGACAGCTGAGGGGAAGGATGCTGGAGGCAGAGCCCAGGGGACATAGAAGCAGCCAGAGACATATGACAATAAATGGGGGATGGTTGGTCTTGCTGGAAAACCCAAGAAGACTGAGCTCCTTAGACCTCCAGAGTCAGGAGAAGAGTTAAAAAGTTCAAATTAGAGTCAGCTTCAGATTCAGGGTCAAAGTCAGCATCAAGCTCAAGACTGAAGTTAGTTCAGAAACAGATTCAAGGCAGAAGGGTCAGGGTCAAAGTTAAACGAAGATTTAGATTAGAAAGAAAGCCAGTGTCAGGATCAGTATCAGGACCAGTCAGGTCTAGGCCGAGGGCTGGATTAGGGTAGGATTCAGTTCAAAAGTGAGAGTCAAAGTCAGGATCAGGATCACTGCAAACTCAAGGAATCATGATTTCTTGGCCCAAAAATAGCCTTGTAATGATTAGTCTTTGGATCTCAGTTTCCCCTCTGTAAAAGAGGATTAGATTAGATGATCGAAGACAATCATTCTATGTTGTAAGTCCTAAAGTCCTTTCTAACTTTAAAACTCTATATTTCCAAAGTCCTCAGCTATAAGCTTCCCCACCCAAGCAAATAATACTTGAGAAGCCTAACTGAAATCATACTTAAAAAAAAAAACAACAACAGCCCTTACATTTGGTCTTAGAATAAATACTAAGTATCAATTCTGAGACAAGAATGGTATAATCCAGGCAATTACGGTTAAATGATTTACCCAGTCACACAGCTAAATTGTATCTGAGGTCATATTTGAACCCAGGACCTCCTGTCTCCAGGCCTAGTGCTCTGGCCACTGTTCCACCTCACTGCCCCACCAAGTCATATTGCCATGCCTTCAGTATATCCTAGCTCCTGCTTTGTGATAGAGGAATTGGACCTTCAAGGAGAGGGAAATAGTAAAGAACCAGGGATAGATAGGTTCTGGAGGATGTAACTAGGTCCAGATCTCATTGAGAATAAGACCTGAGCATCTCAAGGAACCCAAGAGAAAATATTTACCATGAAACTCCTTTGAGATGCTGAGCTGGATCTGGAAGTTTTGAGGCCACTGTAGAGATTTGGTGATTAGGAAAGGGAGGGAGGGGGACATGGCTGACATAAATCCCAGGAGAAGAGAAGAAAGACCTCTCTAAAGTGGACAGAAAAACCTCGCCAGTCAGTGAGTTCACAGCAATATGGCCCTAGTCTCCAACTGCTGTTGAAGCTACAAGATGAGGAAGAGGAGCAGCCAATGAAACCCTGGGCCCTCCTCTCTCTGGGGGTGCTCCCAGCTCCCTATTTAAGTAGGACAAGAAATGATCAAGAGAACAAGATAATAAGGGTTCTTAGGAAGTTAGGAAAAAAGAAAAGGAAGAGATAAGAGCCCAAGGTTTCAGTTGAGACCAAGAAACTTTGGGCTTTGGGGAGGTGCGTTGGAATATGGAGTCTGAGAGCAAAGAATCTTCTAGAAATTATCCTAGCTTGATGTTGAAGACACATGGGTGGGAGCCTTAGCTCTGCGATTTTCTAATTTTGGGACCCTCAATCCTATTTTCTAGTGCTGTTGCAAGAAAATTTCTTTCTATAGAAATGTGAGTGATTTTTATTATTCTGGGTATTTCCCTTATTAGGTGATGTCCCTGCAGGTCACTTCCTCTTTGATCCTCTTGTTTCCTCCTTTGTAAAATGGGTCTAGCATGAACTCACATTTGTCATGTTTGAATCTTTACAAAGCACTTTCCTCACAGCAGCCCTTTTAGGCAGGTAGTGCAAATAGCAGGTGGATGTTCATTTGGTTTTGCAGAGGAAGCTTAGAAAGCTAAGGTCAGTGGGGAGTGACTAGGCCTTAGAAGGGGATTCTAATCTAGCTTTCTCCTGTCTCTAAATTCAGCTCTCCATTTACTACCCTGCCTCACATAATAATATTTGTACTACTTACTTTTTATGATTGCTACGTGGAAAGCATTTAACAAAATGCTATAAAAAATGTGACTTATTATTGTTTCATTTGGCCTTTACTAAGGACCTATTGTGTTCATAACTCACTGCTTTGGGTCTAAACTAAGATGTGGGCAACAGAAGAGGAGAGGGTAAGTTCCCTGCCTTCAAAAAGCTAACAATCTGGTCTGGGACTCAGGAGCTTGTTAAAAAACCATAGACCCTCTCCTCTCCTGCCCACCTCCCTGATCTTAGAGAGCCCAGGAAAGTCTGTGGGATGGCCCCTCCGGCTTAGCAGTATGGACTATCCCCTTTGGGTGCTTGGGCCCCAGAGGGAGGAGTAGTGGTAAGAAGAAAGGGGCTGTTGAGATTGGGTCCCTGTCTCCAGGGAGAATGAAGGGCCCACAGGAAGGGACTGTAGCCCCCTGCCTAGCGGGCAGCTTCCCTCTCAATGGGCACATTCTCATTGCCCTCACAGGGCCTCTGTTGGTGCCAGAGCCATCACAAAGAGGCATTCACAGCCTCTTCCTTCCTACACATTGGCAAACAGAAAAAGCTGTTTTTGGTGCAAACTGCCCAGAGTGACTTATGCCCTGCCCAATGTTTCCCCCAGGACCCTTTTCCCTCTCACCAGTGATCCTCTCTTACCCAGACTCCTTTGCTTTCCTTCTTCAACTCTGATCAGTCTCCCCTAACTTTTCCTATCAGGGGTTCTTTACCTGGGGCTTGTGAACTTGTTTTTAAAAAGACATTTTGTTAATTATATTTCAGTAGGATTGGTCTCTTTTGTAATCCTATCTATTTCTTCTATTTTAAAACAACTTTCTGAGAAGAGGTCTCTAAGCTTCCCCAGGCTGCTAAAGAAGACCAGGATCCCCCAAAAGGTGAAGAGTCCCTACTTAGACGCTTAACAGGCCCCAGATACCTTTATGTTCCTTCCCAGCACATTCCCTTTCTTCCACTAGATTCCCACACTGATTTCTAAATCTGACTCACTCTAGCCCTTCCCAAGACTCCTTTACTCCCTACCCCGATCAGGCCCTGCTCATGTCTTCCCTAGACATCTCTCCCCTAGCCCAGGTTTACTTCTCTTCCAGCCTTAATCCGCAGCTCCCTTCCTAGCCAGAGCACCTCTTCCTCTAATTCTGACTCACTTCTCTTCCCTCCTCCATGCAAACTATCCCCCCACCCAGAACAACCCCTCCTTGCCTTTTCTCCTGTCAGACTTATTCTTCTCCCTGTTCTACCTCTATCTCCCTCCCCTTCCTGCCCCAGACCTTCCCAAGCTCTCCGCCTTACCCTCCCTGGCCCAAGGGCCTCAGTTCCTGGCCTTCCTTTCCCTTGGATTCCAAGGTGGCCCATGTCTCAGTGTCCTGACCTGTCATCCTGCTCACACAGCCCTGCCCCTTGTCCAGATCCATGGGGCAGGTGGGGCAGCAGGGCCGGACGAATCAAAGCAGCCCCGGGCCGGATGCTCCAGGCACCCAGCTCAGTTGTCCAGTGGTGGCCTTGCCGGATCCTGCGGCCTTGGAAGCAGAATTGCGGAAGGGGAAGGGTGCATTTTAGGGGGCAGACCTCAGCTTTCCTGGGCATGAATAAAAAGAACACTTTCTTGGAATGAGAGAGGAGAGGCTGCAAGCTTACCGAGGGTTCTTTTGTTTTGGAGTCCTTCTGTGCTGTGTGTCCTGGAGCTTCTAACATCATCTCTCTGGGCCTCATTTTCCTCCCTAAGAGGTTTCTACCCACCCGTACCCCCAATCCTTCCCAGCCATTAGGATCCCCATTTTGCAGATGAAGAAACTGAAGTTGAAAAAAGGTTAAGGGAAGCTTCAGCCAGCCTGTTTCTCCAAAAAGACTAGCGATCTCTACCTGGCCTCTCCCCTGATTGTGCTCTCGACCAGAGAAGTCGTAATCAGTAGGCGGGCCAGACCCTCTCCTGCACTGGCTCTCTATCTACTAAGCCACTTAGCTGCCCGGCCACAGCACTGATTTTACCTACCTTCCACAAAGTTTGTGACTCACTTGCTATTTCTCCCAGGTCTCTGGCTTGCTTTCTGTATTGCCTCCGCTAACAGGTTATGTAGTGAGCACCAATAATGGACCAAGCACTGAAGGAGATGCTGCAAATAGTCGCCTGACCCATGTCTGTTTTTGAAACTTTGTGGCAGCGCATCTTCCTCTTCTTCACCCTTCCCAACTGCGCCTCCATCCTCTCTTCATCTTCCTCATCTCCCCTCTCTTGTACCCTCCCTTTTAAAAATAATTATTGATCCAGAGAAAGAACTGTGGGAATAGAAATGCAGAAGAAAACATATGATTTACCATTTGTTTATATGGGTATATAATTTGGGATTTGGGTTTTAAACGATTACTCTGTTACAAAAATTAAAAATAGAAAATAATTATTGAGCTTAACTAGCATCAATAAAATGGGAATTCCTATGTACAAACTTGAATAGCAAAAGAAGATTGTACATGAAACTGCAAATCTCTATTAGTAAGGAGACTAGAAAAAAGTAATTGAGTCTAAATATAGGTAAAGAGGAGATAGAACTATGTATTTTTTAGGTGATATGATAGTCCATCTAGAACCCTAAAGAGTCAACTAAAAAATTAATGGGGGCAGCTAGGTGACTCAGTGGATAAAGAAGCAGGCCTGAAGACAGGAATTTTGGGGTTCAAATCTGACTTCAGACACTTCCTAGCTATGTGACCTTGGACAAGTCACTTAACCCTGATTGCCTAGCTCTTATCAATCTTCTGCCTTGGAACCAATACTTAACATTGATTCAAAAACAGAAGGTAAGAGTTTAAAAATTGGTTCTCCATACTCATTTTTCCAACTTTCCTCCTTTTCCCCTTCCCTTCCCCCCTTTCTTTTCCCCCTCCTAGAATATCAGATCCTGAAGATATAGAAATCATCTAGCCCAACCCTCTCATTTCAGATGAGGAAATGGAGAAAGGGAGCAATAGCTTGATCAAAGTCATGCACTTAGTAAGTGGCAAATCCAGGGTTTCTGGAGTCCATCCTTCCATCCTCTTTACTCATTCCCTCTCCTTTTCTTACTGTTTTCCACTTTTCTCTCCTTTCCTCCACTCTCTCCATCCTTTTTTTCCTCTCATCTCTCTGATCTCTTCACTTTCCCTTACCCCTATAGTCTCCAACACTTCCCAAGTCTAGCCTTGGGGGATGGGGAAAGAAGGGTTCTGGGGAAGAGAGATCTCCCAGGTTCTGGAATCACAATCTCTCCAGATGCTATTAGAGAAACAACTCTGCATCCCATGGGGTCTGGAGCCACTGGGAGCAAATAGCATCCTCAAATAGCAACATGAGCTCAGGGCTCCAACCCCTGGACTCCTCAAATAGCCACAGTTATGTCTAGAATTTGGGATGGTCCTGGGCCCATCCCAGTGGCCTGGGTCAGTGATCTCCTTGTCCTAAGGTCTCTTTTAGGAATTTCCAGCTCAAGGCCCACCTCTTCCAGGAAGTTTTCCTTGACTATAGCCACTAATAACCAAGCTATAGCAGTGGGGTATAAATGAAAACTGGTATGGGACCATAGAAAGTGCCCAGGACTCGGCACCTGAAGTCTAGGTTTGTATACTGGCTCTGACACTTACTGGATATATGACTTTGTAATGTACTGAGCCTTAGTTTCCTCAGCTGGAAAATGGAAATAATAGTTGTCTTTTTATTTCACTGGGCAGTTGTGAGTTAAGTAAATCATACAGTGCTATAGAAAGGGGAGTTAGGAGTTATCTTCTCTTCTTTCCCTGATCAAGTATAGTTTGTATCATCTGTTTTGATATTGATGGTTTCTTCTGACTGAGATTAGTATCCCAACCAGACAGAACTCCTTGCTTTTCGGAGGGTTCAGCTGTTTTTTCCACTTCTTTACTATTTTTTTTTGCACATTGCTCGGTATACATTTAACAAATTTCATAATTTAATGAAGTGACTCAGTATTTAATAAAAACTTATTGACTTGACTTTCCCATTCTCTTCCACAACATGATATAGGAGTCCTGTTCCTTGTAGTTATAGAATAAGACTTTGAGGCATGTGACCTTGGACAAGTCATTTCCCCTCCTCTGGCTTCAAGTTCTAATCTGGCAGATGAGAAGGTTGGTGTAGGTAACCTTTAGGACCTCTTCTAAATTCACATGGAAATCACTGAATGAATAAGAGTTGAATTCTTGATGGGAATCAATTGTTTTCTTTCTCCTCAAATTTCTCCAAAGCACTTCAGATTTCAGCTTGATTCTATCCCATTCTGTCTTCTAGCTTACTTATTGGTATCTATAAAGGGATTTGGCCCAGGGAGCTTTCCCTCAATAGCTCTGAGCTAGTATCTTTCCCTTTCTTAAAAGAACACTTAAAGAGAGAACTCCCCTTTCCTTTCCAGTGACTGGAACTTCTTTCAAAATGGTTAGCCAGCAGGGAGCAGCTGGATGGGTCAGTGGATTCAGAGCCAACTCTAGATCCAGGAGGTCCTAGATTCTAATCTGGCCTCAGACACTTTCCAGCTGTGTGACCCTGGACAAGTCACTTAGCCCCCATTGCCTAGCCCTTATTGCTCCTTTGCCTTGGAACCAATACATGGTAGTGATTCTAGGGTGGAAGGTAAGGGTTTTTAAAAAAACGGTTGGCTGGTATGGCCCAGGAGGATGGGTTTTTGTCTAGGTGCCATCCTTCCATCCTATTGTAAAAGGTGATGATGTCACTCTTGGTCCTCCAATTTTTTGTTTTTTTTTCCTTGTTTAGGACAAATCAAAGTAGAGGAGAAAAGACCTAAAATGTTTCTGTGGGTAGAGTTGGTGACGGAAGCTTCTGTGAGAGAGAATGACTCTCTTGGGGAAGACTTTAGGATTTACCCTGGTCTTTGAAGTAGGGAGAAGAGCAGAGCTGGGTCAGTTCAGCTGAAATCAACAGACATTTATGAAGCCCCTACTAGGAACAAAGCAGAAAAAACCCAGCCTGGAGTAATGGATTGAAGGCTGCTCTAACACATGATTAGCTTGGTGACCACAAGCAAATCAGCGAGCCTGCTGGGGTCTCCAATCACTCTAAGACTGTGGGGTTTGGTTTGGTTTTGTTACTGCTTTAAAAAACACACAACACAGCCATTTCCCCTCAAACATTCTTTTTTCACTCCCTGGAACCCTTCCTTGTAACAAAGAAAGTGGTCACAAAACCAACCACTGCAGTAACCAGGTTTAACACTCTGTGTCATGTTTTAAGACAAATTGTAGAGGAATTATCCATCTGCATCTATGGAAAGAATGGCCTTACCAATTCTCCATAGATGAAGAGGAGATAAGGCTTTTATACAGATAAATATAAGATAATTTGAGGAGCCAGATGGTACAGTAGATAGAGAGCCAGGCCTGGAGACAGGAGGTCCTGGGTTCAAATTCAACCTCAGATACTTCCTACCTGTGTGACCCTGGGCAAGTCACTTAACCCAAATTGCTTAGCCCTCACTGCTCTTCTGCCTTGGAACCAATATTTTGTATCAGTCCTAAGACAAAAGGTAAGGATTTATTAAAAAACAAACAGACATAATTTGAGGAGGAATAAGAAAGCACTAGCAAATGGAGACATCAAAGAGGGCTTCCTGAAGGAAGTGGCATGGGAGCTGACACATGAAGGAAGGAAGATGAGGAGACTTCTCAGAGGACACCATGATAAGGAGGGAACTCCTTCCAGTCATGGATTAAGGGGGAAGAAGGTGGGCACCTGGTATGACTGAAAGGAGGGAGGTAGAAGATGACATGTTGAGTCTGGGATCATCTAGGAGTACAGTTTGGCCAGAACGTCGAGCTCATCATGTCATTAAGCATTTATTAAATGATTTCTATATGGCAGTCACTGGGATAATGTCTGGGGATACTAAGAAAAACACAAACCAGTCTCTGCTCTTGATGAACTCATGTTCTAAAAGGGAAGACAACTTGCAAAAAACTATGTACAAACAATCTAAATAGGACAGACTGTAGATTAATTGAGGGAGAAAGCACTAGCAGTGAGGAGAATGAGGGGAAGTTTCTTATAAAAGGTGGGCTTTTAGCTGGGACTTGAAGGAAACCAGGGAAATCTGGAGGCAGAGATGAGTAGTCTGAGAGAAGGTGCAGTTAGGAGATAGTATCTTGTGCAAGGAGCAGCAAAGAGGCCTGTGTCACTGCTTTGAAGGGAATAAGAGGTGAGAAGACTGGAAAGCTCAGAATGGGCCAGACTCATTAAGGGCTTGAAAATTAAGGGCTTTCTGGGAGAGGTGGAAAATTCTATGGACATTTTAAAGACTTGTTTAAGGAGACTGAAATCTTCAAAGAGTATCCCAGAAGTAATAGGGAACCACCCAAATTTATTAAATAGAAGGGTGGGATGGTAGGACATGGGCAGACCTATGCTTGAGGAAAATCAATTGGATAGCTAAATGGAGAGTGGATTGGAGTAAGGAAAGATCTGAGCCAGGGAGATTAGCCAGAAGTGCATTTAAGTGATGAAGGAGGGCATCAAGGTGAGGGCAGCACCAGAGGAGAGAAGGGGCAAATACTAGAGATGCTACAAAAGTGGACATGAGAAGACTTGCCAGCTGGTTGGATGGGGGAGGAGAGAATGAGAGAGAGGTCAAAAGTTTTGGTGAGTTGGAGGAAATATCAGAAGAGGGGAGGGCTTAGGGGGAAAGGATAATGGGTTCATTTTTAGACAATTTGAGTTTAAGGTGTCTATGGGAGGAGCAGCTAGGTAGCCCAGTGAGTAGGGCACCAGACCTGGAGTCAGGAAGACCTGGGATCAAATTTGGCCTCAGACTTCCTTGATGTGTGATGGTGGACAAATCACTTAACCTCCATTACCTAGCCCTTACTGCTTTTCTCTTTCAGAATTGATACTTAAAACTAATTCTAAGATAGAAGGTAAGGGTTTTTTGGCTTTTTTTTTTTTTAAGATGTCTATGGGACATCTAATTGGAGGTGTTCAATGGGCAGTTTTAGATGTGAGACCAGAGGCCAGGTCTGCATAGTATGTCTGAGAATCACCTGCATAGAGATAATCCATCTCAGAGCTAATGAGATCACCAAGTGAAATAAATTACCAAATGAAGCAGGGTAGAAGGAGAAGAGAAGAAGGCCCTGGAGAGAACCTGGTGGGACAGTTATGGTCAGTATGACCTGGATGAAGATTCAACAAAAGAGACCAAGGAGTGGACAGGATAGGTAAAAAGAGGACCAAGAGTGTCACAAAAACATAGAGAAGAGAGTAGCAAAGAAGGTAACTAACTACATCAAAGGATGCAGAGAGGTCAAGAGGAATAAGGAATGAAGAGAGACCATTAGATTTGGAGATGCAAAGATCATCAGTAACTTTAGAGAGAGCTGTTCTAGTCCAGTGATGAGGCTGGAAGAGATCTCTAGGAAGCATTAAGAAGAGATTAAAGAGAAAGAAGCAAGAAGTTTAGCCGTGAGAGGAAAGAGAAATATAGTATATTAGCTGATGGGAATGTTCGGATCAAGTGATGGTTTCTGAGAATGGGGAAGATGTTGGTTAATTTGTGGGAAGTAAGAAAGCAAGTAGACAGAAAACTAGTAAGAGACCAGGAATGAAAGAAGAGTCAGTCCTCTGGAGAAGATGATTGTGAATAGAGAAGAGTTAGCCTTGGCAAGAAGGAGGGCCATTCCTTCATGTGATAGGGGTTGAAGATGAAGAAAGTGGGCAAAAGAAATCTAAGTAATATGAGATGAAAAGAAGGGGAAAAGAAGTTATTGGGATATTTCAGTGAAATATGAGACAAGGTTCTCAGCTATCAGAGTAAAAGAGGGGGAAGCAATGGGAAATCTAAGGAAGGATGGAAAGTTTTAGAAAAACTACAGTGATGAGTGGCTTTGTAAATCAAAGGGAAGTATTAAAAAGATTGCCTTGCAGTGGATTGAGAGCCAGGTCTAGAGATGGGAGGTCCTAGATTCAAATCTAGCCTCAGACACTTCCTAGCTGGATGATTCTGGGCAAGTCACTTAACCCCCATTGCCTAATCCTTACCTCTCTTTTACCTTGATTGCTTCTAAGGCAGAAGGTAATGTAAAGGTGAAAATTAATGGTTGGACAGTAATTTCATGAAATTATGTGGTTGTCAATATTTATATCTCGAGTCAGGAATTTATTTACAAGTATTTATAGAGAGGAAACAATAAATAAGAGAAATGTGAGGGGGATAGAGAAGTTATCTATCCTATCTCAACCAGGAAGGCTTGTAGTGAGTAACCATGAGGCTTCTTCCAAGATTGGAAGTTAGTCTCTTAGGAAACCTAGGAAGGGAGTCAGTCTTTCACTCACCCAACAAAGTAGTCCAGGAGTCAGAGTCTAAGTTGAAGCTGAGCTCCAAGTCCATGATCCAAACCGTAGTCTCCAGTGAAGATCCCTGGGAGACTCTTCCAAGTCAGAAGACTATCTCCAGCAGACAATCTCTTCAGATTATCTTTTCAATGACCATCTGCTCTGAGGGAGTTTGGGCTTGCTTTTATGGAGACTTCTTATTACCTCCCCTCTTCACAGGGGCCAATCACAGTTTCCAAATTGCCAGGCACTGCCCAGGGGACAATGTCTGTGGGATTGACTTCTCACCTTCTGAAGGTCAATTTCTCATCAAAAAGGTTCACAGTTACCTGATTAAACAATTTCTGATGGTATGAACTCTTAGAAGAATAGTTTCTGAGGGTATGAACTCTTAAAAGAATTCACAAGTTTCTGACTGAGTTTTAAAAAAGGGTGGAGCTCTCACTCTAAATGAACACTCTAATGCAAATACTATCAACAAAGCAATGGGTTCAAATCAAGAAAACATGTAATGCCCAGTGGATTTACGCATCGGCTATGGGGGGTTGGGGGGGGAGGAAAAGAAAATGATCTATGTCTTTAATGAATAATGCTTGGAAATGATCAAATAAAATATATTAAAAAAAAAAGGGTGGAGCTCTCCCAAGTATCTTGCTGGCTTTTCACCTAGCACTAAGTAGGGTGTGAATTCACTAATTGTGGTTTGTGAGCTTTTCCACCTAGTTCAAGCTTGTGTTGATTCAATCAAAAGGTAGACAAAGGAGAGTTAATACTGTCTTCACAATCTTAAATTAGAGTTAACTCAGGATAGACAATAGAGTAAAGAATTCTCTTTCACAGTAAGGGTTAAAAAAAAAAAAAGATTGCCTTGCTTCATCAAAGCATAACATAGTTTGATAATCCTGCTACATTTAGTATTTCCCATTTTACCTTTTAACTATCAAATACTCAACCTTGAGCCTCTTTTTTGGTGGTGGCTGAATTATCCCCAACTGCTGCCACTGTAGGAGATATCCCTTACTAAAGGGAGATACCATTGTTGGACTTTCTCCAGACCTTTTAATAGTCACCAGGTTGATGGTAAAGGAAGAAAAACATACGAGAAGTAAATGTACCCAGGGCATTGGTAAAAGTCCAGGTAGTTGAGTCTATTCCACAAAGGCACCAGTGGCTGGTGCCAATATCATTAGAGTAGAGAAAGTCATTCTTCTCTATCCTTTGCTGTGATTATATCTTATCAACTGGAGCACTCCAAGAAAGCCCACTGCTGGAAACAGCCTTTTCCTGGAAATCATTGCACCTTGTGTAGGGGTCATTAGCTCTTTCAGCTCAGCTCTTAGTCAGGGAGCTCTCTGAGCACTAAATCCTATATATCCAAAAACTGGCTCAGGGCTGCTACTTCATCCACTGAATAAAGGAAGGAAATGTCTGAATGCTCAGCAGGAGAAAGAAGAGGACCTTATTACCCTGTGATCTTGAAGTAGTCCAAATGAGAGGTCACAGGAGCCTGATCTAGGGTAATAGCTACATGGGGGGAAAGAAGGGGAAGTCCTAGCTTGTGACTCCTTGAAGGTCACAACCCCACTTCCTTAGGCCTTACTGCTCTTCTGCCTTAGAACGGATAGCAGTATTGGTTCTACGATAGAAGGTAAGGGTTAAAAAGAAAAAGGAGGATTTGATAGATATTACAGAAGTAAAATGAGCAAGCCTGGAAAACACCAATTGGAGATGGGGTTTAAGGGAAAAGGAAGAATAAAGAAGGGTTTCCAGGGGACTGGGAGGAGGTGGTGCCCTCCACAGAAGCTGGGAGATCTGGAAGGGGGAGAGCATGGTCGTATTTCCCTTAGTAGGTTGTACATTTCTTTGAGGGTAAGACTTGCCATTTTTGGTCTTTATCTCCCTCATGCCAAATATAAAATGGTATCCATAATAAGGTGCCTAATAAATGTTTATTGGATGAAATCGCTTGGTCTCATTGAGAGGCAGGTAGAAAAAAGCCTCACCTTTGACTATGGAAGTATGTCCCTTGTTCTCAGGGCCTGCTTGAGTCCTCTTATATTCCGGGAGCCATGTATGTTGTAGAGAGAATGCACGTATGGTCTGCACAGAGAACGGAGTGGAGGCTCCGGCTTCAGTTCTCCTGAGGGTTTCTGGTGAGGGAAAGGGAGAGTCTCTTGGGTGAGAAAGTAGAACCAGAAAGCTCAAGTTGCGGGATCGGCCAAAGGAATATAGTGAGCACCTGTGTGCGTGCACATGCATGTGGTTCAGGCTCTCAACGTCCATCCATGCTTACACGTGTCATTTGTTGAGGGGGCTTCGATGGAGCTAAAGGCTCGGGACCATCTGGACAGAGTCTTCGAGGAAAGGCAGAAAGAAGGAGAATTCACTTTGTTTCCAAAGGAGATGTCTGGCTCCCTTAAGGCCCCAGACACCTTTGGAGAGCTGCCCACAAAAGAGCATCCTAGACCCACAGAACACAGAATCTGTAATCTGGTGCGGCCTTAGAGCCCAGAATGGTAGCGTTGGAACAGACTTTAAACATATGCTGCCACAGTTGGAAGGGAACTTAGACAGCCCTTCATTTGACAGAAGAAGAAAACGGCGTTGAGGGAATGCACGTTAATGCAAAACCAGGACTCGAATCTAGGTCTTCTCATTGAGCCAGGGCTCTTTCCTTCCTTGTGCTATGAGGGGGCTGGGGTGGACAGGAGGAACTTTATGCCATTGAGGCTAGGTAACATCAGGGCGAGAGGGTGACAGGAGAGTCTGATAAAACACCAGAGATATGTAAATGGAAGGGCACGAGCTGGGGGAGCATCAGAGATAGGATGGCACAATGGAAAGAGCACTGGCTCTAGAGACAAAAGGCAGGGGTTCAAGTACTAGCTTTACTATGTATCTATATAGCTGGCTGGCCAGGAGGGTCAGCCTGCCCAGACAGACGCCTCTGCCCATCCCCATCCAGACTACCCAGGGGGACAGCAATGCCAGCCCACCAGCTGCCAGCCTGTCTAAGTGCCACCCCTCCAGGCTGGTCCAGAGCCCTGTTTTAGCTCTGACTGGATGATGAGGACATTGGAAGGGGACCAAGAATTTGAGGCATCAAACATGGGTGTCTCCCCTGGGAGCTCAGAATGACCAAGCTGGCAATGCTATGAGATGGGAGAAGGAGCCCTCTGGCAGGGACCTGGAGGGCATCTGGGGACATTATCTCTCCCCTTTTTCCCATACCCCAGCCCTCCACTCCCACCAGGCTGGTGTCTTATAGACACACCAAATTCATCCTCACCTCTGTGTTTTTGTTTATGCTGTCTTCCACCCTAGTTGAACTGCCTTTCTCTTCTGCCTCTACTATTTCTGACTGTTTAAGTCCAATAATTCTTCAAGGCTAAAGGTCCTATCCTACCTCCTCCAGAGAGCCTTTGCTAAGATTTAGTAGGGTATAACAGAGAAACACCAAGTCCCAGCTCTGCCTCTAACTCCCTGGCTTACCTTGGGCAAATCACTTCCCTTTCTTGGCCCTCAATTTTCTCCTCTGGCTTTATTATACTAGAGTTTCTCTAAGGTCCCTTTCAGCTTTAATATTCTTTGATCATAGGATACTACAAGCCACACTGCTCCCTTCTCTACTAGCCCAAAGGACTTATTTCTGAACCCTATATTTTATTTAGCACAGTTCTTAATTATATATAAAGTTGTCTGGTATTGTTCTCTAATTCATAGACTCATAGAACATTAGGACTAGAGGGTATCTTAGGACAAAGAGTCAGAGCTCAGAGGGACTTGAGAGATCATATAGTCTTAACTTTATCTTGCAAAGAAGGAAACTGAGGACTCAAGGGGTAAGATGACTTATCCAGAGTCGTACAACTAATGTATCTAGTTCCAGAGTCTTTCTCCCTGTCCTCTCTTTCTCTTTCCTCTGGGTGTTGTCGAGTGGAAGGTGAGGTTCATTTGCTCCCCTCAGTCCTAGCACAGTGCCTCTCTGGTTTCAGTTTACCTCTCTGGGAAAGGGGCACAAATGATTTTTTTGGAGATGAACATGGAAGTTGTTGGGGGAGGCAAGGGAAAGATACTCAGAGGTGTAACTTCTGGGAATCTTTTGACTTTTTGGTCTAAGGATAAAGGAGAAAGCTGACTGGAGACAGTGGGTGGATTTCTGTTGGAGGGAAGAGCCCTCAGCTCCTCTCCCTCCATTTCCCACAGGTCCAGGGGAGAGTGGGTGGAAGGAAATAAATGAGCTGCAATTCTGGCTCAGGACCTCTATAGTCCCATCTCCCTCTGCTGCTCTTTGCAGCCAGCAGGGAAAATGGAACTGGATGATTCACTCCCTCAGGGAAAAGGTAGGTGTCCTTCCTCCAGCTGGAGATGCTCATAGAGTCTGGATGTAGGAGAGGGGACCAAGTATTTCCTTTGTTTCCAGGACTCTCCTTTGGGTTTAAACCCCCCTAGAGCTCTGTCACACCCTTCCCTCCCCTCCCCAGGGGCTCTTAGCTAGCTAGAGCCCGAGAAACTCCCTTCCTGGAGGTGTTAAAGACTGATAAGAACTTTATCTGTTACCCCTCCCCCATATTTACCGGGTTTTCAGAGGTGCCTCCCCCAATCTCTCATGGAAAAATGAAAGATCCTCAATCACACCCCCAGTCTCTCCCCTACTTTTCCTGAAGGATTCTGGGGGAAATGAGTTGGGGGAGGGACTGAAGTTTATATGATAGGGGGAATAAGGAGTCTTAATCCAGAAGAATGAATTGCCCTTTATGGAATTTCAAGCATCATGGTCCAGCTAGGAAGCTATGGAGAGATTTTTTCCCCCCAGGGGTATAGAATGGGGCAGGATGGGGAGGAGACTCACCCAACCCTCTAAAACATTCAAATCCTGCTGGCTTCCCATAAGGGAAGTGGTAGCAAGAGCTCACCCAGGGTGGGGAACCTTGTCGCAAGGGGGGAGGGCAGGGGAGCGGAAGAGCTTGACTCACTAAACTGGGGGCTTCTCTCTCCACTCTACTCCTTCCCCCTAAAAGAAGCAGTCTTCTTCCCTCCCTTCTTCCTTCTCTCTATCTCCCTTTGCCCCTACCTCCAAATACAGACCTACAAACAGAAGAGGGGGTGGAGAGACCGAGAGACCAACTGAGACAGAGAGAGGAAGACAGAAACAGACAGATAAGAGAGAGACAGAGAGAGGGAGAGAGAGAGAGAAAGAGACAGACAGACAGACAGGGACACAGAGAGACAGAGAGACAGAGACAAGAGAGAAAAGAGAGGGAGACAGAGAGACAGATAGATAAGAGAGAGAAAAAGAGACAGGGACCGAGAAAGAGACAAGAGACAGATAGACAAGAGAGAGAGGGACAGAGAGAGACAGAGAGACTGTGAGAGAGAGCACAAAATGAACCCAAAATTTGTTCCAGTTTTCTCCCCTTCTTCACCTTCTTTTCCCCTTCTCCCCCACCCCATGGAACTGGAGCCCAAGAGTTACTTAAAGGGTAGGTCCTCCAGCTGGAAGGGACTTTCTTGGGGCCGGTCAGTGCTGCTGACTCCTGGAGTACTCACTGGGCGTCAGGAGAAAGGAAGTCTGGGAAATTCCCTTCTGGGGAGAACAAATCACCAGCCTCTGGGTAGGGACAATTCATTTTGTCCCTCTAGGAAAGGGCAAGGGCAAAGGCAGTGGGGGAGAGGAGTAGGGAATGATTTGTGTGGGTGTTCTCTAAAGCAGATGCCTCCAGTGCCTTTGGGGAGGCCCAGAGTGGGTAGGGCTAGGAGAGATCTTCACATAGCTGGGCTTTGGTCTTCTGGCCTGGATCTGGCCACAGCATCCATAGGACAAGTAAGAGAGAGGCTAATGAAAGCTGAATAAGGATAGGGACTGAGCCTCTGATTTCCTTGGTTTAAAGAAGTCTGTAATGAAGAAATTCTTTTTACTAATGAAGGTCATCAGTTTTTCTGCAAACTATAGGCTTAGTAAACTGCTTTTAGTATGACTTGCCCAGGGTCACACAGAGGCAGAACTTGCCCTTGGTTGGGTCTTTCTGGTTTCAATGCTGACTTACTACCATATCTTGCTGTTGCCTCTCAGTTTAAAAAAGAAAAAGTTGAATGGCTAAGGAAAAATGAAAGGAATGGGACCAAAAGGCCTTTCTGACAGAGTGAATTGGCTTTTCTTTTATTAAGAATAGAGTCATTGTGAGAGCCAGGCCTACAGATGGGAAGTCCTCAGATGCTTCCTAGCTGTGTGACCCTGGGCAAGTCACTTAACTCCTATTGCCTAGACCTTACCATTTTTCAGCATTAACAGCCTGGATTCCAGGGTAGGAGGTAATGGCTTTTAAAAAAAAAGAAAGAAAGAAGAATAGAATAAAAATGTTTGAATGGCTATAAGAGGGATTAGACTTAGATCAGAAGAGGAACTCAGCAGAGGGGATTCTTAGCAGACCCTGGAACAGGTGCTAGAGGGAAGAAGCATAATGCTGTCTTGCAGGTTTATAGAACCATATAGCTGTCAAGGAATTTTCGAGTTCATTTAGCCCATCTCCTTCATTTTAGTGAAGGAAACCGAGGCTGGGATTTCTCCCAGGAATTTAATACCATTGAGCCACGCTACTTTGCTTATATTTTAAGTTGGAGAGAGAACATGCAGCCTTAGATTCTCCTTGGCCTGGGGAGGGGTGGTGGGGAATAAGTCTAAAAAAGATATTTGAGGGTCAGCTAAGTGGCTCAGTGAATAGAGTCAGGCCTGGAGATGGGAAAGATCCTGGATTCAAATGTGGCCTCAGATACTTCCTAGCTATGTGACCTTGGGCAAGTCACTTAACCCCAACTCCCTAGTTCTTATCACTTTTCTGTCTTGGAACTAATACTTAATATCAATTCTAACAGACAACAAGAGTTTAAAAAAAAAAAGATACTTAAGAATAATATAGGTTCAAGGCTAAGCTGGGAGAAGAGCTGAGGAAATACTTCTTCTTCCCTTAAAGAACACAAGCTCCCAGAAAGCAAGGATTGTTTCTTTTTTGTCTTTCTATCTCCAGTGCCTGGCATGGAATAGGGGCTTAATGAATGCTTTTTGCTTGATTGTGGGAGAGGTAGGTGACTGGATAGGGAATGCTGCAGACTGGTTTTACTGAATTGTTCTTTCTTTCTTTGGTCCTGTAGGTGAGAGGGTTAGGGGTTTATTCAGTAATGACTATAACCTAAAAAACAATAGAGATCAGGGTCTGTAAGGTGGCTCAGTGTGGAGAGAACCAGATGAAGAGATGGGAGGTCCTGGGTTCAAATTTGATCACAGACATTTCCTAGCTATGTGATTCCCAGCAAGTAATATAACCCTAATTGCCCAGGGTGAGAATTTATTTTTCACATTGTGTATTAATTCCTGTGCATTAGGGAGAATTACTGTGTATTCCTGTTGTTGGATCAGGGATTCCATCTAGTCAGCTGCTTTTTGCATTTTATCCATCCTTGGGAATCCCAAGTAATATTTTCCTTTAAAAATAGCATTTGGTTAATAAATGAAGAGGACAGGGATCCTTTTCCTATGGCTGAGACTTGCCCACCTATGGGAATGGGGAGGGGTGAATAGGTTATGGAGCACCTCTTAATTAGTCATCACCAAATAAAGATGTCTTGGGATGTTCAAGGGAAGGGATGAACAATGAGCTCCCCAGAATTTATTCATTAAGCTTCCTGATCCAGTTCAGGTCTTCCCTGATCATATCACTTTATCATGATTTATGTTGCTGGCCTAACCAATAAACCTGATATAATCAATAAACTTGTATTCTTATCCCAAAATCAGTCTCTCAAGAAAATGTTAATCTTAACACTAGTCTTTGCTGCTCGTCTGCCTTGAAAATGATACTTGGTATTGATTCTAAGAGAGAATATAGGAATTAAAAAAAAAGTATTAATAAAACTTTGAAGAAAAAGAGGTTTGGAATCTAGTGCCAAGGGGGTACAGCCTGGATTAAGAGGACTGAACTGAGAGTCAAGAGGCCTGGACTCTGGTACCAGCTTTGTCACTAACCTATTATGTGAATTTGGGCCAATCATTCATGTGGCCTGTGTTCTAAGACTCCACGTTCATATAACATGTTCCATGTTCCTTCCCTCTCTGATTTGCTCTGTTCTAAGGTCCCTTCCAGCAGGGGTGCCAGTCTCAGGACACAGACCCCTGCAGGCTGCCTACTGACTTAGAAAACCACATGCTACCTACATTGTATGATATTTTTATTTATTTGTTAAACATTTCCCAATGACATCTGAGGCAGGGTTCACTCTCGCCAGGCTTTGCCATCACTGCCTCAGAGCATTCTGTATTCTGAGCGGTTTTATCATTTCTATTCGTCATTCTTAAAATGGAGATAATAATCCTTGTGCTGCTTCTCCCAGAGTTGTTAAGAGGATCAAAGGAGATCATAAGGCATAGACCTAGAAAGGGGGCCTTAGAGATCCTTTCCTCTAACTTCAGAATCCCAGAGAGGATGAGGCACTTACTTCTCAGATAAAAAAAGTGGTCATGGATAAGATCAGATTCAAAGCCAGACTCCAAATCTAGTTCCTTTTGCCATAAAGTGCGTGTAAAACATTCTGCAAACCACAGCGTTCTTTATTAGTTTTGCCTCTCATTATTCCAGTTCGTTTCCTTCTAGTGCTGGCTGACATTCTCTCTTTCAGCATCTCTGCTAGCTCTAGGTTCTGTGATTCTGGGATGGAGGGAGGACTCCTCCCTCCTTCCAGAAAACGAAACCCAGGACAAGCCTACCCTCTATCCCTCCTGTCTCAGTGGGTTCAGAGCTTCAGTGGTCACCACCGTTGAATGGCACTTTAATGTGAATTGGGCCCAGCCAGGCTGGGTGGGGTAGAGATGAGCTAATTTTCTCCTGAGAGGCTTGATGACTTCCCAGGCCCCACACCCTGTCTTGCTCAGATCACGTTCCCCCATGGTCATTAAGGTAGAACCAAGAGATGAAGAAACCCTCAAGAGAAGCGAATGAAGTGGCTGTGGGGGCTCCAACACCCCAGCTCTCAAGGCCAGGGGTCTACGTGGGGGCAGTAATAAAGGGCTAAGCTTCTGCAATTTTAGAGACGGAGTTAATTAAGCTGGCAGCTTTAGAGAGGACCAGGGCCTGTCCTGGCAGGAGGACCAGATGACTGTCCATACCTCTGCCTCTGTCAACCCAGCATTCCTAAGGAATTTACTGAGGGTGATTTGGAACTTTGGTCTACCTCCAAATAACTGATTTAAAAAGTCAGTGAGGGAGTCCATTTGCCAGGGCAGCTGGGTGGCTCAGTGGATAGAGAACCAGGGCTGGAGGTGGAAGGTCCTGGGTTCAAATATGGCTTCAGATGTTCCTTACCCCTGTGACCCTGGGCAAGTCATTTAACCCCAATTGCCTAGCCCTTACCTCTCTTCTGCCTTAGAACCAATACACAGTCTTGGTTCTAAGGCAGAAGGTAAGGGCCTAAAAAAAAAAAGAAGTCAGTGAGAGATCTAGAGCCTGAATTCTGGGGCTCATTGCTCTGATTTATATAATATTTCTATAATGCATAGAAACACTATCTCTGTAGAACCTGGCTTGTGAAAATGTCTTTGAGGTGCCTAGAGATTTCTCTGTGGCATATGGAGATATTCTCCCTTAGGAGCAGATATACTGTCTCTGTGGCCTTGGACAGACAGACAGTCTTTCTGGCCTTTGGGGGGTGGGACACCACAGTTTTGTGTGGGTGGTAGCCAGGACTATCCCAGGCTCAGATGCTGAGGCCTAGCCAGGACATATATTCACTTTGAGCCATCCCTATGGAAGGAAACCTATGGATAAATAAAAGAATAAGTTAGGAGGTCAATTCACTTAAAGGAAGGATTCCAGATTAGTTCTTCTCTATATGAACAACTCCTATTTATATTCAGTCTAGCTTAACTAAGCTCTTCCCTTTTAATAGCCCACTCCCAAAGGTGGTCCAGAAGCAGGAAACAACAGCTCCGAGGGATAACCTACCCAAGATCTCAGTGAATAAGCACAGTATTCAGAGCTAAGATTTCATCAAAGGACTTCAAATTCAGGGCTCTTTCCATGATCCTGTGTGTTATCCCTCTGGTGCACATAAAATATGATTCTATTTTCTGTGTAATTGTTCAGATCAAATCTCTGTATAAAGTGAGGTCTGCCTTCTGGTCGTGTTATCTGTCTGAGACCTATGTCTGGGACAGGCTGCTCCTGGCGCTGGCAGGGAACAACGGATGGCCCAAGGGAGTTGAGAAAAGGGGTGGCCTCTTCCAAGGCCACTCATGCGGCTTTGGTTAAAGGAGATCAAGGAAGCCTTCCCCTCTGCAGCTTTATGCTTGCCCGTTGCATCCTAGAAGGATGGATGGAAGTCACCCAGAAGTGGCCTGCCAAGGCTGGCAAACAGGGCCTAGAGCCGCCCAGAATGGCCTTGCTCTTCTGCAGGCTCTCAGCCTTTGCCACACCATTCTCTGAGCCTAGGGTTCCTGTCCCAGTAAGGAATCTTAACTTCACTGAATCCAACCAGTCATTCTCAAGTCTGGACCAGTTCAGCGAGCCACCTGTGCCCCTGGGTGGTTAAATGGACTGAATCTTGATCTGTGCTTGGTTTTCAAAACCCGCAGCTTTGGTAAAGCTTGCAGGCCTCCAAAATTCCAAACTTGGGACCCCCTCTATGGGGCAGACCAGAGGAGGGGAAGGCCTTAGAGAGAGATGGATGAAAGGAAAATGTTTTGTAAACCTTAACATGCCACATGAATGCACTGCCACCAAGTAGTCAGATGTTTTCTTTGTCAGGATGCAGTCACCCTCATCTCTGGGTAAGGATGGATCCTAGGGGAGGGTAGCCAAAGTTAGGAGTAAGTCTGGGGCTTGCACTAGGGGTTCAGTTTGAAGTCAAGATTAGGGATCAATCTGGAATTTGGGTCAGGAGACAGTCTGGACCCTGGGGGATGAGGAAACTTTTTGAGTCAAGCTAAATAGTCTAGAATGGGATTAAAGCTGGTCCTGAGACTGTCAGTAAATTGCTGACCCTCCCTGCCCTCCCCCCCCCCCCATCTAACCACAACTGGCATCTCAGTGATTGGTAATCGGCAATTCAAATGTTTTACTTAACATCATCTCATTTGAGTAAAATACTATGAGTTCTTATCCCCATTTTTCAGGTGGAAAAGCTGAGGTTAAGTGATCTGCCTGGAATCATGTTGCTAAGTGCGGGATCAGAGGCAGGGTGTGGAGTCTGAGCTTCCTGACTTCAATTCCTTCGTTCCGTTGCCAGCTCCTTTGGTACCTAAGCAAAGTCCGTGACTTCCCAGAGAGGCCCACCCCCTGGGGCAGCTCGGGGAAAAAGATGAGGTCAAGACCCGTAGAGCAGAGTTGTGGCTGGGGTGTGGTGGCGGCCCCAGAGCAGGTCCGCCAATTTGGCCCGGGGGGTTGGACTGGACCTCTTCGAAATCCCGCCTCCAGCTGTGAGACCTTTTTATTGGAGGGGGGGTCACCTCCCTCCAGGGGTGGGACACGGCCTTGGGGTTTTCCCCCGGAGTTGAGAGGTAGAGTACCGGGGTCCAGCCTTGCGGGGGGGGGGTGTGGGGGGCAGTAGCCTAAGGCCGAGGTGAAGGCCTGGGGTCGGGGAGCGGGGAAGCCGGCCTGGAGCTGGTCTGGGCTGCAACTGGTGGGAGGGAACAGCTTCCGCTCGGCTCCGGGTGGCAGATGAGCTCGCCCCGAGTGCATTCCAGAGCCCTGACTCAGAGCGCGCCGTGAATGACTGAGCCCATATGGCCGCGCGCAGCGCGCTCTCCTAGCGGGCGGGCGGGCGCGCAGCCCGGCCCCCGGCCCCCGCTCGGGCCCCCTCCCGTCTTGCTCCCTCCCTCTGTCCCATGATCCCTCCTCTCATTTACGTGCCCCTCGCTCCATGGCATTCTCGGCCAGGCGGGCGGGCGGAGAGGAGAGCAGACGGGAGGAGAGGCGGGGAAGTGGAGAATTGGAGAAGTGGCGAGGAGAGGCGGAGAGAGGGAAGCAGGCAGGCGCCGGGACTCTGGCAAACTTGGAGCGGGACACACCTTCCCCGGCCGCAGCCCCGCGCCGGCTCTGGCGGTCTGCCCTGCCCCTCTCTGCCCTGCCCGCCGGCCCGAGTGTGGGGCCCGGGCTATTACTCCGAGTCCAGGCGGTCCCCTTGCGCACTGTCCGCTCGGCTCTGCCCGCCCCCGGGACCGGACTGCTGGAGGCGGTGGCAGCCGCGGTGGCTGCGGGCTGGTGAGTGGACGAGGGATCCAGCGAGGTGAGGGAGGGAGGGACGCGCTGGTGCAGGGAGCCGCGGTCCAGCCGGGCCCTGGGAGCTTCGGACCAGAGCCTGGCATAGGGCGGGCTGAGAGCCCGGTTGCTGTCACTGGGCTCGGCCGGATCAGAACCAGCCGGTTTTCCTGGAGTTAGTTGCCTTCTCTATCCAACTCCTCCCCGCTCCCTCCTTCCTGGGTGGGTCAGTCGTCCACAATCTGCAGGTCGCGGGGCTGCTACGGTTCCATCCTCGGAGCCGAGCGGGACCCATCTGGGAGCCGTTTGGCTCCCTACCGGTCGGCTCCTCGGAGGTCCCTTGGGGAGCAGCGCACCCTCTGACTCCTGGAGGATGATGGGAGAGGCGGGCGCCTTGGGTCGCGCAGGCTCCTGCCACCTGCAGCACCCCTCACCTCTGCTCTGTCCTCCTCTAGCCCCCACTTTAGGTAGCACGTGGGTCCAGCTGGGTGGGTGGCGTTGGGAGTGACACTTTCATACTGTTCTGGAGTGAATAGCCTTGGAAGTGGAAGAACAAGCGCAGTCATCAGACCCTCTCGATAGATAAGGGGTTTGGGGTGTCTTGAGAGGGCTCTCTATGGGGCGGACAGGGGGCAGGGAGACTTATGCCGGAAAACCCTCCTGGGCACTCATCTGCTGGAAAATCCTCGCAGGTCTGTAGCCACGGGGAAAGTCGGGATAAGAGGGACGGTGGGGAGAGGGTCCAGGCCAGCCGCCTTCTGCCCCTCCCCGGCTAATCACCAAGTAGACCTTTTGTTTAAACACACTCGGGACACACACTCGGGCGGAGACAAACTCAGACACTGACAAGCACACAGAAAAGCAGTGGGCTTGAGAGTCGGAGTTTAGTTTCCATCTCAATCTTTAGGAGCCAGTAGAGAAGGGAGAACCGCCTTAGTAGATGAATCCAAGTTTAAGATACCCCTAGCCACTCGCCCTTGGGACCCTGGCCCCGGGCCCTGGTGGGGGTGGGGAGGAGTGTTGCCGGAGTGACTAGGGCTTGTCCTAGGGATGCAGATTGGTGCAGGGATGGGGAGGTAGGGAGGGGTAGCTGCAGCAGAGAATGTGTGGCCTGTGTGATGGCTGATGCCAAGAAGCTTGGAATGGCTCCGGTCATTGGAGGGGAAGCAGCTTGGGAAACTGGAGCCAGGGGTCCTGAGAAGCAAGTTTCAGTGGCTGGTCATTGGGGAAGGGGCAGCTGAAGAGACTGGAGCCAGGGGTCCAGAAAAGCAAGTTTCTTTCTCCTCTGAATTCCTCCTGGGGACGGGAGTTTTGTAAAAATAGCCCCAGGCAGGATTAGCACATCCCCCTGAGCTGGCCCGGGGCCAGACTGTGGGGCTGGAGTCACTAACAGGCCGGACATGGAGACTCCAGCTCTAGCCATCCCCTGGAACAGCTGAATGACCAGCCAGGAGCTTCTGGGTGGACAGTAGGGAAAGACTTGGAAGGCTTGCTTCTCTGTGTGCCTATGTGCTCTGGAGTGGAAATAGATCAGCTAGTGGGCCTGCTTCCCTTTTCCATCCTTGTCACTTTTCTGTTAGTTACCTGGAGCAGGACAGTCTCTGTGGACAGTAAAAAGGGACTTAGAATATGGGGGGGGGGGCAACTGACTACAAGCCTAGAGTCTGTACTATTACTGACCAAGAAATTAATTATACGAAATGAATAAATAAATGTAATGAAATAAATTCAAGTTCTTCTTGATAATTACTTGCCAATAAATTAATTATATTAAATGAATAAATAAATAGAAAATGAAATAAATTCAAGTTCTTCCCAATAATTACTTGCCAATAAATTAATTATATTAAATGAATAAATAAATGGAATGAAATAAATTCAAGTTCTTACCAATAAATTAATTCTCACTTGGTCACTTTCCGAAAACCAAAGCAGTTAGAATTGGAGTTGAGGATTTCTTCCTTGGCCTTTTTACCCATCTCTAACACCTCTCTTCTCATTCCAGCACACAACAGGGCTTATTCTACTCATTGAAACTGGCAGGGAGAGGGAAAATTGCCCAGTGACTCAGGAGGAAGCTGGGATTAAGAACTGACCCTCCCTCTCCATCCCCTCCCCCCTTTCACAGGAATAACTAGTTTGGGGACACTGACATGCTCTTATCCCTACATGTGGTAATCTTCTCTCAGTTCATACTGGCCATCTTCCTTCTTCCTACCCACAATACCCTTGTATGCAGCTAGTCATTTTTAGAGTAAATGTAAACATGTAAACACACACTTAGGGCCTGACACTCATCCATACTGCCCCATACCTGATTCATATCAGTGCCTCTGGCAGGCTTTCTCTTCTGCCATGGGCACCCCCTTGTGGTCTGGGATGTCCTTGGTTCTCTGGCCAAACTCTCAGGGGTCTTTTTCCCCCACCCTCTCTTGGGGGAAGAGTAGGAGTGGAATAAGAATCAAGGAAACATCAGAACTCAGAAGAGGGCTTTATGATGGGAGTGGTGGGAGGGCCCAGAGGCATTGTGGCCCAGTGGAAAGTCAGAGGTCCTGGGTTCAACTGCTGCCTCTGTCATTTATAAATGTATGATTTTGTTCAAAGGACTTTACCTCTTTGGACCTCAGTTTCCTATCCTGTAAAATGATGGTATTGGATTAGATCAGGGATTCTTAAATATTTTTTGTGTCATGAAGTGCTTTGGCACTTTGGCATGATGTTTTACTATGTATAAAATGCATAGGATTGCTAAGGAAGCCAATTAAATTGAAGTACAGTTATCAAAAAGGCCAGAATCCAGAGTAAGAATCCCTGGACGAATTTAGAGCTGGAAGGATCCTCAAAGCCAACTAGGGCACCCCATCATCTTACAAATGAAGGAAGGGAGACCCAGAGAGGGTTGCCCTGGCTTACTTGGGTCACAGGGTGATTTAGTCACAGGGAAGTCAGATTTCTAAGTTCTGTGACTGAGCACATCCCCTGTTGTACCAGAGGCATGTGGTCATTGTCCAGAGAAGTCCAAGAGCTTCCTCCTGGGAAGACTAGGGCATGGGAAGCAAGGACAGAGACTTGGGGGGCAATGAAACAGGGGGTTCTTTCAGCTCTGGTTTGTGTGTGTATGTGTGTGGGAGAGAGTTCTGGAAGAATGGTTATAGCTGATTATGGAAATGTAAAGGAGACAAATACAGGAAATCTGTGTTGGATGCATTGATGCTCTGGTCCTTCAGGGCCTGTGGATGGAATCCCTGGAACCTTGAATCTTTCTGTAGGGTTTTATGTTGGGAGGGTGTGGACACCCCCCATTTTTTACTTAAGTTAGATGTCTTTGGCCCCAGGAATGGTTTGTCTCGGGCAGGTGCAGTTCCTTTTTTTTCTGTGTAAACTTCAGAGGAGAGGGGCACCTGAGATCTACCTGGCTCATATATTGGGGAAGGGGGACAATTAGGAAGTGGAGGGGAGGTGGCACCACACCCATGTGCTGGGAACCCCCTCCTCCCTTCCCTCCCTTCAGCCTTCTTTGCTCACACTCTCTTGGAGCAGGGAGAGGATTCAAGGATGAAACTGGCTTTTCAGGTTTGGGGCCCAGCTGGAGCCTGGGACGGGACAGCCTTACAGCAGCCTGGGAGCTCCTGGGGGCCGAGCAGAGGTGAATTCTCTTTGACTCCCCTTCCCTTGCCATTTCCTTCCTAGGGCCAGGTCTTCTCCCAGGGCCTGCCCTTTCTGCTCCTCATTTCTATGATCAGGGGCAAAGCCATGGCTCTAGCCCCGGTATTCCTATGAGAAGGGGTGTCCCTTGTCCTATTTCTCAGGACTGAACCTCCCCCCAGTCCTTCTGCTCCTCCTATCCCTCCAGCCTTCCCTGGCTGCAGTCCCTACTCTCTGTCTGCCTCCCAGATGTGTCCAGGGACACTTGCTTGCTTGCTTGGTGACTGGCTCTGCAGGGACTGGACCAGAACCCTGTGAGTCTAAAGCTGAGTTTAGAATGCCATATTATTCTCTGGTGGAGCCCAGATGTGGATACCTGCGTGGTGGCTTTTTGTTTGTGTGTCAGGTTTTATTTTGTGTGTGTGTATGAGGGGTGTGTGTACATGTCTCTCTGGTTTTCGTGTTCCAGCTTGCAACCCTCCCCATTCCACAGATGAGGAAGGAGAGGCCCTGGGAGAGCAAGGAGGGCCTTTGCCTGCAGCTACTTACTTTGTTGGGGGTTATTGGGCCAACTTTCAGCTTTGTGTCTGGGTAAAGCAACTTCTCTGTATCATTATTGTTGTTCAGTCATGACCCTGTGGACCATTCTGTGCAGGGAGTTTTCTTGGCATATATACTGGAGTGGTTTGCCATGCCTTTCTCCAGGGAAGGCAAACTGAGGTTAAGTGACTTGCCCAGAGACACATAGCCCTTAAGTAAGTGTCTGAGATCTGATTTGAACTCAGATCTTGCTGATTTCTGGTCCAGGACACTCTATCCATTGAGTCACGTAGCCTCCTCCTCCCTTCTATCGCATTGTCCTTTATATAGGACTTCCTCATGAACTGAGCCCATATAAAATCTGAGTAAGGCCTGCTATCAGTGTTATTTTTGTCATTTACTTATTATATTGTATTTTTTGGGGGGCTTCATAGTGAGCAGGAGATGGCCTCTGTTTAGATTAATATGATAATCAATATAATAAATTTGGAAAGCCTTCTGTCCCTGTGGTCACTCTCAGGCACTCTCCTCTTTCTCCCTGTCCACTTGCTGCGTTTTCTCTAGGAGCTTCTGGCTTTATTTGTTTTCAGACTAGATCTCCCTATCTTTCCTCAACTGGAAGCGCAGTGGTCACTCACAGCAGACTCCCCTCGTTAATTGGCAGGGAAGCTGCCCCACGTCTGACCTGGGGAGGTTGTTGGCACTTCCTGAGGCAGCTTGGTGGCTCAAGTTCCATGATATTCCCTGGGTGGCACTGTGGATGGTAAGGCCATCCAGCCTAGCTGTGCATCACTTTTGAGCCCTGTAAGACTGCCAGGACCTATCCCTCTCAAGCTCAGATTAAGTATAGGTAACATTGGGACGATCACTAAACTGTGATGCATTAACTTAAGTCAGTCTCTGTTTCCTCATATCTTAGTTTATTTTTTTAAACCTTACCTTCTGTCATGCCAGAAGAGGGGCAAGGGCTCCGCAGTGGGGGTTAAGTGACTTGCCCGTGGTCATACAGCATTTAAGTAAGTGTCTGAGGCCAAATTTGAACCCAGGACTTCCATCTCCAGGCCTGACTGTCTATCGACTAGTTACCTACCTGCCCCTCCATGAGTCTTAATTCATGATCCAAAGTGTAGATTAGTCAGCCCCTAAGAAGGACTACTTTTTTCCTTTTAGGTGCTGGAATTTGTTCTCCTCTCCATCTCCATATAGTGGGAGGGTGAGGGCAGAGGCAGAGGCTTATTTGAGTTCATCCTTTTTGACTCCTGGGAAAAGATCAAAGCCTTTGATTGGGCCAAATGAATGTTTTGGTTTCTCCATAGATTTCCATTATCCAACTACTATTCTCCTTCTTCGTGCTGTTGCCTTGCCCGATAGATCATTAGTAATTGGCTTTTTTATTTCACCATAGGGCAGTTTCTTGGCTAACAAGATGGGGAACCTTTTTTTAATACCTCCAGGTGACTTTGCTTAGGCCAGCATCTTATCCTCTTCGCCAGTAAGAGGTATTGGCCATCCATCCATTCCCAGACAAGTTCTTATTATTTGTCTAGTTTGTACTAGGCAGCTGGAAATACAAAAGACAGCCCTTGTCCTCAAGGAATTTATAATCTTTTAAATTATGGAATAACAGAATCTCATCACTGAAAGGAATCGCTTATAATTCTGTGGTGTTTTAAAATTTAAGTGCTTTTTCATAACTGAAATATATAAATATATGTATATGTGTATATTGTGTTAGAAGTGGATAGGAATTTTTTTTTTAACCCTTACCTTCTGTCTTGGAGTCAATACTGTGTATTGGCTCCAAGGTAGAAGAGTGGTAAGGGCTAGGCAATAGGGGTTAAGTGACTTACCCAGGGTCACACAGCTGGAAAGTGTCTGAGGTCAGATTTGAACCTAGGACCTCCTGTCTCTAGGCCTGGCTCCTGGATAGAATTTTATAAATATTCTTTCTCTCTTTTTCATTATTACCCTCCAAGGTTTCTTCCATCTCTAAATCTATGATTCTTTGATTTTATTTTTATAAATGAGGAAACTGATATTCAGAAAGATTAAATAACTTGTCTTTGGTCATACAATTAGTAAAGATTGGGACTAGGATTCAAGTCCAAATCTTCTAACTCCAAATGAGTGTTTTTTCCATTATATCCCCATTTCTCTCCATAGACTGCAACACAATTGAACACATTTATTATGTTCTGTATATAAGATACTGTGCTAGGCCCTGAGGGTACAAAAGCAAAAACAAAGTGTCTCTGCTCTCAAAGAATGCCTGTCTGTTGGTGAGGGAGATAAATAAAGATTGGTAAGTCATCAAGTATTTATTATTTTTTAAACTCTCACCTTCCATCTTGGAATCAATACTGGGTATTGGTTCCAAGGCAGAAGAGTGGTGAGGGCTAGGCAATGGGGGTTAAGGGACTTCATCAAAGTCCCACAATCCAGGAAATGTCTGAGGCCAAATTTGCATCCTGGATTTATTAAGCTCCTTCTCTGCCAGGTATTGTGTGAAGTATGGAGGATGCAAAGAAAGAGCAAAATCAATCCCTGGCCTCATGGAGCTTGCATTCTGAAAGGAGAGGTGACCTACATATCAGATAGATAGAGTACCTGGATGGTTCTTATGCATGATTAGGAATGGGGGTGGGGAATAGGAATGTAGGCCTCCTACTGAAGGCTGAAGCATTTGAATGAGTCATAAGAAATTCTCCTAGGTGTAGGTTAAGAGGGAGAGTATTCCAGATATATGGGAAAGCCAATGCAAAGGCTGGGAGGTGGGAGATGTGTCTGTGTCTGGGAGTGATCTAGAAGGAATGGGATAGTGACCATTGATAGTCATCTCTTCTGATATGTTAACCTCAGACTGTATTTTAACTTAATGATCTTTTTCTTGATCAACATTCTAATAAATATTACCTTAAGGCATCTTGAAGGAGAGACATGTCCAAGGCCAAGGAACAATGCAAGGGACTATGCCAATTTAGACATTTCTCTCTCCAAGATAGAAATTTTGGATTTTACATGAATGTTCAGTTAAATAAATTGTTTCTGGCAAACTTGTGCTTGAAACTCAGTATAATATTGTATAGTTTTGTTAAGATTAAAATTTAGTCTCTCTGCTAAAGGTATTATATTTTTATAAGGTTTATTAAAGATTAAGAAATAAAGAAAATACGAATATAGAAAGCACGTGACTAGGAGGGCCGAAAGGCCCATTCAATTGTGTGTCCCTAGAAGTGGAATCTGAGAGACCCGAAGTAGGTGGAGAGTCAGCTTAAATACCATTTTGTCCTCGGCCTAGGTGAGACTTTCAGGTGAGGTTACAAAGAATTCTGGGAAGTGGCCAAGGACTTCTGGGAATTGAAGTCTGGGGTTCAAATCTCCATTTTTACATTTCCCTGTTTGATCCTGTTGGGAAAAGATTTCCCCCAAAAGGATCATGAAAACATAATCAACTTAAAGATTATAATAATTTGAGGATAAGAGGAAAAAAGAACAAAACCAGTAATTGCTGGACGCATTGACAAAAAGCCAGTTAGGGGGCAGCCCCCTTTGGCATGAAAGTATAGATACAAATAAATGTTCAATCAACCGCACCCAAAGTTCATTCTTGATCTTCTCCTGCAGTTTGTGATCTGGAGGCATCTTCATGGTGTCTTCTCCAAATAATTTATATAATATAGAAATATAAATTTTATCTCTACATAATTTTTTTCTCATCAGTAGGATCTAGTGGGGATTTTTTAAGGATGGGAAAGACTAGGGTCTAGAAGGGAAGGATCCAATAGTCAGAGAGAGATTAAAGATTAAGAGAGCAGGAATGAAGGTAGGGACAATCAGCTGGAGAAGGTGGGGAGGAAATAAGTATATAAAATTGGCCTCATCAGAGACTAGATTGAAGGAGGAGATTGTGGGGGCTGATAGCAGAAGACTGAGGGGATGGCCTTACTTTTCTTTTTTTTTTTAAACTCTCACCTTCTATCTTGGAATCAATACTGGGTATTGGTTCTAAGGCAGAAGAGTGATAAGGGCTAGGCAATGGGGGTCAAGTGACTTGCCCAGGGTCACACAGCTGGGAAGTGTCTGAAGGCAGATTTGAATATAGGACCTCCCGTCTCTAGGCCTGACTCTCAACTGCCCCCACCTTACTGTTTTAAGAGATAGAATGTCCAGAAAAGCTACTGTGGTTAGTGGGATAGGGAGTCAGTAAGAGAGGAGTAGCTGCAGTGAGGGCCCAGATTTAGATTAGATTAGATTAGATAAATTTGTAGATCAGATCGCCACCAGGGTTTCCCTGTTTTCCTCTTAAATTGTTCATTTAGGTCCTTATAAGTAGCATGTCTTAGAACATTGAGCCTTGAGGAGAAAGGGAACTGAAAACAGATTGTCAGAGTTGGAAGGGATCTTCACAAATACCCTGTGGGTCCCTTAATTCCTAGAATGCCAGAGGTGATAGTTCCTTAGAAGATAGGTCAGTGCTGGAGCAGCCCTCAGACCATGGAATTGTCCGAGCTAAAAGGCATCTCAGAACATCGGATGTGAGGGCCAGAAGGACATTTGGAGAAACAGACCCAAAGCAGGGACTTGGTCAGGGCCACCCAGGGAGTGAATGGGCTTCCTGAAGCAGAGCCCAAGTCTGACTCCCCAGACTGCTGTTCTTTCTGCCTCCTCTCCTCGGCGGTGTTAGTTCTCCCGTTGGATCTTCTGTCCTCAGGGTTGTATTTGATCCCCTAGTGCCTTTCTCTGATAACAGAAGGGTTCTTCTGTATACTGTCTTGAATTTCTGGGTGTCTTTTGTCTCTAAGGACTGGCATTGGCCACTGTAATCTTATGCCTGAAGGAGAGAATGCTGTCATTTATTATTTATGTGTTTTGTCTCAAACACAGCAGCAGCAGCAGCTCCCAACAGAACAATTGTGCCCTGCTAGATCATGTGTATAATCCACTGGAGGAAAGGAACACTGGCCCATCGGGGGCCTGACCAGAAATCCAAGGGTCCCTTTTGACCCAGTCAGGGAACGCTTCTTGGAGGAGGAGGCTTTTGATCCATCCATGAAGGCAGGAGAATTTTTTGGGATGGGCAGGGAACCTACCCTTCATTGGGTAGTGAGTTGGCCTGAATAGCCGTTGAAGTCTCTTCCAACGCTTAAATTCTGTGATTCTGAGTTAATTATCTGCCCTTGGGGTAAATTATTGTCTGATCTCAATGGGGTGCTGTATGCCCATATGCTTGGGTAGGAAATATGTGGTCAGAGTCCCTGCATACTCTCCTTGTCACGGATTCCGTAGGGGTGGGCCCAGGGAGCTCGGAGGCTTCAAGGAGCAGAACCTCAGACTAAACCAATATAACGATAGGGACATGCTAATACGAAAAGGTTTGCGCTTCATCATCATCCAAGGTCCCTGCTTTGGCCTGGTTCAAGGAATGAAACCATACAGTTGCCATACGAGCAACAAGTGGGTTCTGGACACCTCAGAGGCTGTCTGGAGAGACGGAGGTAGTCCAGGGCGGTTGGACCTCTGACTGTAGTGGAGCAAGCCTCAGGCACCTCCAGGCCAGAGATTCTTAGCCTGTCGGGTGTCGTGGAAGATGAACCCCTGTTGACAGTCTGTGGACACCCCGGTATTCCTCAGAAAGAAATAATCGTCATATTATGGTATATATTACAGAGGCACATCATCACGGTCGTGACCACCATTGTTAATGTCCACCCCACATTGCAAAATGCCGTCCCGCTTCCAAAGCCCTTTGGCCTCTGCCGCCCCTGAGATCCCGGAAATGACCTCGGTGGTGTCTGAGGAGGAGGAGGGGTACAGCCCTGATGATTGTTCTCTTGGCTCATCCTGGGCCTGTCAGGGAATGGCTGGGGCTCATGCCACCAGGCTTCCCTTGGACGTCCTCTCCATCCCTCAGAGGGGTGGCCACATCCTCCTAGAACGCCTCCTGGATCCCATCTCTCCTGTGCTGCCCAGAGGCAGGAATATCCCGGGGCCCACTCGGCTGACGGGTCAGAGGTGTGTCTGGGCTCCTCAATCTCTCCCCATTGGCCTCGGAATGAGAGAGACGGACCTCCGAGCGCCCTGCCCGGGGCGGCTGCTGCCCCGTGGGGAATCCCTGTTCAGGTGACCCGGGAACACGTCTTGGCATGTCTCTGGGAGGAGGCAGTCCTGGCCAGGAGGAATTCTGGGCGCAGGCACAGGGCTGGCCAGGCCAGGGGAAGCGGCACGTCCTGCCCTGGTTCACTCTCATGGGGCAGTGAGGAGAAAGCTGCTCCAGGAGCAAACCCTTTTAGGGGTCCTTCCTCCGCAACCCCCAGATGCCTCTTTTCCTCTGTCCAAGGAGGCGGCGGAGAGAAGATTCTGTCTTGGTTCTGACATGCTGGGTCCTGGGATTGCCCTTTTGGTGTGGGGATGCTGGGGCGCCTTCCCTCGCGCCGCAGCCCTAGGGGAGGGGTGGATCTCTCAGCGTCCTTTGGGATGTCACAGCCCTTGGAGGCCCCATGGAAGGGCGTCATTCCTGGGACCTGAATTCCAGCTGTTGGCGCCAGGACCCCGTGATTGAGTGGACTCTGAAGAGTCTCTCCCCTTGCCTAGAAAAGGAGAACTAATTTATCAGAAGAGGAAACGAGGGGTGGCTACCTCCCTTGGATCCGAGCTCCATGGGTAGGATAGTTGGCCCTGGAAGGGGAAGAAGTCAAAGCTGTGGCCCTTCAGCCGGGCTAGGAACAGACATTTGGGTGGCCCTTCCCTAGGACATTGGGAAGGTCATTTCTACTTGGGAGTCTCAGTTTTCCATCTGTAAAATGGGAGGAGGCAGATTTAGTTAGGCCAACCTGCAAAGTCCCTTTTTATTGATTGGCCAAATTAGCTCTGTTTCTGGCACTGGGCTAGGCACTGGGCATAGACCTTATTTTTGCATAGCTTATGTTATATTGGGAGAAACTACATCTACATATTTAAGGGAATAGAGAATGTAAAATAAAGACTGGGTAGTTTTGAAGGAGGCTGGGGACTCTTACAGTTTAGGGGGAATCAGGAAAGATTTCATGTAGGAGGCGGTAGGTACTAGAGTCTTGAAGGACCTATGGAATTCTCTGACAGGGAGGTAAGGAAGGGGAACATTCTGGGCATTAGGAAAAGCTAGTGCAAAGGCATGGAGAGGAGAGATGAGTATCATGTGTGACTAAGAGCAAGAAAGACAGTTTGGTCAGGCCTGGTTTATGCATACAAATTGTTTTCTTCACATCTATTTAGGGGTCAATTCTGGCCATCTGTGGAGTCCATGATGCTGCCTGGGCACCCCTTGAACTCAAGGGAGGGAGCGGACTTTATTTTAAGATAGTCTATTCATAGGGATAATATTCACAGTGTGTGCCCCATATTTATGGGGCTGGTCAAATAGCAAGTGGACGGAACACCAGGCCTCAGGTCTGCAAGACCTAAGATCAAATCTGGCCTTAGACACTAATAGTTCTGTGATTCCAGGCAAGCCACTTAACCGCTGTTTGCCTCTGTTTCCTCATCTGTAGAATGGGTAGAATAATAGCATCTACGTCCCAGGTTATTTATAAGGATCAAATGAGATAATAATTGTAAAGAACTAGCATAATTCCTGGAACATAGTAAGCATTATATAATTATTACTATTATTATTAGGTTAAAGGTTATATGACTTTGTGAAACACTGTTCAGTTTCCGAACCTCTGTTACCTCCTGAGATCCTTGAAATCTCTCTGAGACTCATCATTTATTTTTAAAATGTTTTATTTATTTATTTTTTAGAATATTTTCCCATGTTTCCATGATTCATGTTCTCTCCTTCTCCTCTTCCCTTCCCTTCTCAGAGCCGACAAGCAATTCCACTGGATTGTACAAATATTATCACTTGATACCCATTTCCTTATTATTCATTTTTGCTATAGAGTGATTTTTTAAAGGCCTAAACCCCAAATCACATACCCATATACATGTGATAAGTGATGTTATATGTTCTTTTGCATTTCTGCTCCCAAGGTTCTTTCTCTCAATGTGGATAGCATCCTTTCCCATAAGTCCTTCAGGAGTGCCCTGGCTTGTTGCATTGCTACTAGTAGCAAAGTCCATTCCATTGGATTATTCCACAGTGTTTTACTTTCTGTGTACAATTCATCATTTATTTAAAAAACCTCAGGGGGGCAGCTGGTAGCTCAGTGGATTGAGAGTCAGGCCTGGAGATGGGAGATCCTAGGTTCAAATCTGGCCTCAGATACTGCCCAGCTGTGTGACCTTGGGCGAGTCACTTAACCCCCATTGCCTAGCTCTTACCACTCTTCTGGAATCAATACACAGTATTGATTCCAAGATGGAAGGTAAGGGTTAAAAAAAAAACAGAAATGAAAAAACCTTTACCTTCCATATTAGAACCAATAGCTTGTATTGGTTTTAAGGCAGAAGAACAGTAAGGGCCAGGCAATGGGGGTTAAGTGACTTGTTTAGGGTTATGTAGGTAGAAAGTATCTGAGACTAGACTTGGGACAGGTCTGGCTCTCTATCCATTGAGCCACCCAGCTGCCCTCTGATTCATTCTGTGGGTCAGTTTTACTTCTCATCTATGGAAAAAAAGGAAGTCATTGACATCAGCTGCAGAATTCCAGAAACTGACCTACTTCCTCCCCAGCAGACCCCCAAGGCCAATTTTTGGTGAGGTCCACAGGACCGATACCCTGAGGCCCAGCCTGGCTCCTGTTCCCCCTCAAGTTCTCCTCCTTTGGAGAAATGAATGTTTATCCCCCAAGGAAGAAGCCGTGCAGGGTGATTGGGGAATCCCTCTAAGATGTTCCTGACAACAGACCCGGGAGGTAGATTGTGTAAGGAATGTCTCTTTTTACCCCTGAGGTAAGGGTGGTGCTGGTTGGCTTATAATTGTCAGATTTGGGACTTGATGTCAAAGTCTTCCAGTTTTAAAATGGACATTCTTTTCACTTTAGCAAAGGGAAGATGTCTCAATTGTTGAACTAGATGACCCAGATAACATGCCTTCATGTGTGGTCCTGAATGCTCCCATCATCCTAGGAGTGTATGCTTGGGACCCATAAGCTGTGGCTGGAGGGATGCAGTTGGAAGGGATCAGACTGGCATTCCAGGTCCCCAGTTTTAGTTGTTTTTTTTTTTTAAACCCTTACCTTTAGTCTTAGAATTGATACCAGTTTCAAGGCAGGATAGTGTCAAGCACTAGGAAACTGGGGTTAAGTGACTTGCCCAGGGCCACACAGTGAGGAAGTGTCCAAAGCCCTATTTGAACCCAGGACCTCCCATGTCCAGGCCTAGCTCTCTATTCACTGAGCCACCCAGCTGTCCCTCAGGTCACCAAGTTGATAAGAAGGTGGCCTCTCACCCAGGAGTTAGTCCACTTGCAAAGAAGAGGAACTCCAATCAGTGACGTGGTCATGTTAGATAATATCCTGGGGCATTTTAGATCCTGGGCAGCTGGGTGGTACAGTGGGTAGAGTACTGGGCCTGCAATTAGGAAGACTCATCTTCCTGAGTTCAAGTCTGGCCTTAGACACGTACCAGGGTATCCCTCTGGGTAAGTCACTTAACCATATTGTCCTCAATGTCTTCATCTGTCAAATGGGTTTGGAGAAGGAAATGGCAAACCACTGCAGTATCTTTGCCAAGGAAACCCTAAATGGGGTCACCAAATGAGCTTTTGACCTTCTGTTCCACAAGAGGTTTCTGAACTCACTTTAGAACGTTTGCTGCAGATGTCAAACTCCCACTCTGGTGCTCATTCCTGTTGGTGGTACAAGTAAGAGCCCAACAAAGTGAAAAAATAGTCAGGGGCAGCTAGATGGCAGAGTGGATAGAGGGCTGAACTTGGAAGAAGACTCAAGTTCAGATTCTTGCCTTTTCATCTCTAAATCTGTGTTCCTGTAAGCTAGGACCCAAGTTAACCCAAAGAGACCGGTTTAGACTCACTGTGAAGAAAAGCAGTCCAGAAATGAGTGGCTGCTCGGCAGAGGGACAGCCTCTTCTTTTTGGAGTTGGTCAAGCAGACACTGACTTATTTTTCAGTGGGAGGGATTCCTTTTCTAGGGTAGATAGCCATGGAAGTTCCTTCTCTGATTGTGGCCTCTAATTATGTGGCACCTACCAAAGGGCCACACTGTTAGCAAGTGGATGGAGTTAGGATTTAACCCAGGTCTTCTGCAGGTACCAAATCAGACTATTGGAAGAAGGAAGGGCAGAAGGGATCCACTGTGTTGCCCAGAACACTGTTTCCCTGTTCCTTTGTTCTTGCTAAGTTTGGGGAAAAAGATCTAATAACTTTAGTCATACCCAGGTCACATCCAGGGGAATACTAGTAGCACCTACCTCCCACGCTTAGGAGGATCAAATGAGATAATATTTGTAAAGCACTTGGCACAGTACCTGGCACATAGTAGGTACTGTGTAAGCCTGTCCCCCACCCCCTGCAGTCATATTTTATTTTCCCCCAATTACATGTATAAACAGTTTTAAACATTCATTTCTGACAATTTGTGATCCAGATTTTCTCCCTTCCTCATTCTTCCCCATCCTCCTGGAGATGGCAAGCACTCTGATACAGATTATAGGTATGTTATCATGCAATACATGTTCCCATAGTCATCATGCTGTGGAAGACATATTGCATATACAAGAAAAAACACATGAAGGAAGTCAAGTAAGAACTGGCATGCTTTCATCTGTATTTTGTTCGTTCCCTCTCCGGTGGCGGATAGCCTTTTTCGTAATGAGCCCCTTGGAGCTGTCTTGGATCCTTGCGTTGCTGATAATAGTTAAGTCTTTCCCAGTTGATGGTCATTACAATATTGCTGTTACTGTGTACGGTGTTCTCCTGGTTCTGCTCACTTCACTTTGCATCGGTTCCATATAAATCTTTCTAGGTTTTTCTGAAACCTTTTTATTCATCATTTCTTAAGGCACAAGAGTATTCCATTACAATCATATACAACTTGTTCAGACGGTCCCTGATGGGTGGCCATTGCCTCAGTTTCCAATTCTTTGTCACCACAAAAAAAGAGCAGCTATAAATATTTTTGTACAAATAGATCTTTTTCCCTTTCGTTGATCTCTTTGGGAGACAGACCTAGTAGTGGTATGGCTGGGTCAAAGGGTCCGCACCCTTTTATAGGAAAATGCAATCGAAGCTGTGCTAGTTGTTGTTGGTGTTATTGTTTTTATCCACCCCCTCTGTCTGCCTGAGAGCATCCTCTTGTGGAGACGATGTAGGAGAGATAAGAGGACTGGTTGGGACTGATTTCCATGGAAGAGTCTTGCTTCTTGGGAAGGGTTCAGAGAAGAGTCACAATTCAAGGCCTGAGGAATTGGTGGCATTTTTTTCCTGGAGAAGAGAAGGTGGGAAGTCCTGGGCACATGGAGGAAAGATTTCTCTGGAGGGAGAGAAGAAACTGAAGAGCCTTCCTTCGTATCCCCAGAGGATCCAGAAAGAGCCTAGAGGGAGAAACCCAAGCCCAGAAAGACTGATCTGAGTAAAAGGAGACGAGGCCGCGTAGCCAGTCCCTGTTTTGTTCCTGTGGGTGGGAGGCGGGTGGGGCCTGGGTCTGGCTCCAGAGGCTGCAGCTCCCACCCAGGATTGATGTCAGGCTCAGGACTATGCCGTGCCCTGCCTGCCCTGCATCAAGATACGTGTGTGTGAGAGACAGAGACCCGGGCAGTCAGAGAGAAGAGACAGAGGGAGAAAGACAGACAGACGGACAGACAGACCGATGGAAGGAGGAGAGAGAGAGAGATGCTTCTGCATCTGTGTCTGTGGAGGGGGTGTTGGGAGGGGAGAAGTGATTGAGAGGAGGAGGAGGAAGAAGAGGAGGAGGCATGGGCTTGGAGTGGAAGGAGCTTGTTCTGCAGGTGCTCTAAGGAATTTAGAGGATGGGGAAACCTGGCTCCACTGGGATGGTTAGAGAAGGCATTTTGGTCAGGGAGCCCTGAAGGCTGAGGAAGATTGAAGCAGGACAAGGGCCAGAGCTGGGAGTGAGGAAGGCCTCGAGTGTCCTTTGAGGGAGCAGATCCCAGGATACAAGAGGAGGGGCTTTGGTAAGACAAAGATGGCTGTGACCGTGATGTGACATGAGGTGCAAATAAAGTGGTAGGTGAAGTTCCAATTGGGGGGAGGTCCTTAACCCACAGAAGAGATCAGGGAAGGCTCCCTGGAGCTGGCATCTGTATTAAGAAGAATGGCTAACACAGACTTTTATAGGATGAATAGGAATTCAGTAGGTGGGGTGGATGGGGTGGAGGGAGAATGTAGGCATAGGATTCAGAGGTGGGAAAAGGTAGGCCGTGTGTGTGTATGTGTGTGTGTGTGTGTGTGTGTGTGTGAGTAACCATCTGACTGGGCCAGAACACAGAGTGGGTGGGAGGATGGGGATTGCTATTAGAAAAGGCTGGAAAGATAGGATGGTCCTAGATGTTAGCTTTCATAAAGCACCTACTGTGTTTCCAGCCCTGATCTAAGCCCCAGGGGTTACTAAGGAAGGCACCAAACATTCCTTGCTCTAATGGGGGAGACAACATGCAAACAAATCGTTACAAATGAGATAGAGACAGGATAAACTAGAGATAATCTCAGAGGGAAGGCAGGAAGACTAAGGACGACTGGGAAGGATTTAGAAAGTGGGATTTTAGCTGGGATTTGAAGGGAAGGAGGGAGAGAATTCCAGGTCTGGAGGAGGGGGCAGCCAGGGAAATAGCTTGGGAGGAACAGCAAAGGGCCATTATAACAGCACAGAGGAAGAGGAGGAGGTGGGAATTGTAACAGTTAAAATTTAGGGGAGACGGGGAGACTGAGGCATCTGAAATTAGTTTCTCTCTGCAAGAAGTATTATATTTTTTAGGGGTTTATTAAAGGTTAAAGATGAAAGAATATACAAGTAAGAAACATGTGCCTAGGCCAGAGGCCTAGACAAAATAACCTCACATCACGCAAGAGACGAGCCTGCTCCAAAACGGAAGTCCAAAAAGAGCCAAGAGCCCCTCAAAAGCCTTTGAATCAGCTTAAATACCTTCTCGATCTCGGCCCAGGTGAGATTACAAGGCATTCTGGGGAAGTGGAGCAAAGGCTCGTGGGGATTGTAGTCCTGTATTCGAGTCTATTTTTTACAATCCCTGTGTGATCATTTTTGGAAAAATTAATTTTTCCCCAAAAGGATTATAAAAACATAATAAACTTAAAAGATTACAATAGTGTGAGGATAAGAGAAAAAAGAATAAAACCAATAATTGCTGAACACATTGACAAAAAGCCGTTAGGGGGGCAGTCCCCTGTGGCATAAAAGTATACATACAAATGAATGTTCAATCAACCACACCCAAAGTTAAATTTGTGCAACTTGTGGTCTGGAGGCTTCTTCATGGTGGCTTCTCCAACAGTTCAGTTCTGGATTCAGAGAGGTAGCATCTTCTTTACCTAAAATTCTTCTCAAAAGGAATTTAAACTTTGCAATTTAAATAATGATTTTTTTTTTACATTTCCCCATGTTGTGGGTGATTGAAAGATTCAGAATCAGTTAGGGATGCATGGCTGAGGTATGAGGTATATGAATCAATTGGCAAGAGATATTAAAAAGACATCAGAAAATCCAAAAGAAAAGAAAAATTTCTGGATGAAAATATAGACTATCAAAGTCTTATGTGTAAAAATTCCAAGTAGAAGAAAAATAAATCTATAACAGGTCCTTCAATCAGGGCCCAATCAAAATGATCTAAGTAATGATGCATTTACCCAGTCAGTGCCAGGACTACAGAAAGGTACCACACTATGAGAGGCAGAAAAGAAAGGGACCAGATTATAGAAGCCAAGTAGGAGCCAAGGTTTTGGGGATACTTGTCTGTGAGTATCTTCAGAGTGAGTGTGGACACAAGGAAAGCCTATGTAGATATCAAAATCCCCCAAATTCTCAATAGCCCAATTAATTACAATAGCAAACAAACACACTTTCATATTTCACATAAGTTGCTGTATGACATTTTTAAAACCTATGAATTGATGGACATTTGTCACAATTTTTACAAACATGGCAATCTTTCAACCTTGGTAATAAACATATTTTTTTTAACAAAGTAAAACTCATCTAGGGTTAAGAACATAATCAAGAAATCTAGATATCATTCTGGTGCAAGTAAAGTAGTGAGCTGAAGAGTATAAGTAAAGGGTTGCTCCTTTTGGAGGCTTTTTAAGGGTACAAATGCCCTGAGATTAACTGCCCAACTTCCATTCACATGTGGGAAGGTTGGGGGTTTATAAAATGTATTTCACTTCAGCTAATGGGCCTTACCTCATGGTAGGGGCAGGCAAAAACAACCAGATTGTTAAAAAAAAATTCCAAAAATCATATTTAAAAAACCCTTAAAATCAAATCATTTGAGGTATTTAGCACATTAAAATTCCAAAGGTTGTTAATACAATTATAACCAGTTCTGAAGTCCATCTATCCTCAGCAAAATAGAAAAAAAGCTGTTTTTTCATATATGGGCTCATTCACAATAATATTTGTTCAATAGTTACAGGGGAAAAACAACAGAATTTCAAAACTCAGTACATTCAAAATAAATTCAATCAACCTTCAGTTCAAGCAGAATAATATTGAATCCAGTAATATATGAACTTAAAATCACAAAGTTAAACCTTAAACAAAAAATGCAATAGAATACAGAGATTTTTATAAACCATTGGAGTCTGAAATGTCTTAGAATATAGCCTTTAGTCTCTTCAAAGTTCCTTGGGTTCTTATCCATTTAAATGTCTATTGTCCGAAGGCAGAGTAGTAAGGGCTAGGCAATGGGTTTCAAGGGACCCGTCCAGGGCCCCACAGCTGGGAAGTATCTGAGGCCAGATTTTAACCCAGGACCGAATGTCTTTATGTGTGGCTATCAGGTCGATGAGCCACCCATTTTCCTCCCCAAAGTTAAAGTTGAATCTTTGGGCTAAGTCTGCTCCCTGACAGGCAGGTTAAAATCAATGAAATTACCAGAAGAGTCAAAAATCCTTTTAAACAGCCTATTGCTTTTTAAGTTTCTGTTTGAAAAATCTGTTTCTTCTCCTCTCCCTTTCTCTCTCCTCTGCTATGAACCCCCTGTGGTCAATACCCCCATCCACGTGGAGGCTTAGCCTAAGGGAAAATTACCCTTTCTCCTTTTCCTCTTGTCTCTCCCCTCCGACCATGTGGCCAATACTGTTACCAGCTGGTCGCAATGAGTCCTGAGTGATCTGCTCCAAGGATCTGGGTGATGAGCCGGCTGGGGTCATGCTCATGGGTCTGGGGCTGGGGTGATGAGCCATCTGGGTTGGAGGCCAGATGGGTGAGAGACAGACCGCCACAGAAACAGGCTGATCAAGATGATTTTCTAAAGAGTATCTTGGAGAATCGTGGCTTTTAAAAAAATTCTCTAGGCTAAAAAAATTTTTGAGAAGTTCTCATCCAATCTAGTGGTCGCCAAAAACTGTAACAGTTAAAATTTAGGGGAGATGGGGAGACTGAGGCATCTGAAATTAGTTTCTCTCTGCAAGAAGTATTATATTTTTTAGAGGTTTATTAAAGGTTAAAGATGAAAGAATATACAAGTAAGAAACATGTGCCTAGGCCAGAGGCCTAGACAAAATAACCTCACATCACGCAAGAGATGAGCCTGCTCCAAAATGGAAGTCCAAAAAGAGCCAAGAGAGAGCCCCTCAAAAGCCTTTGAATCAGCTTAAATACCTTCTCGATCTCGGCCCAGGTGAGATTACAAGGCATTCTGGGGAAGTGGAGCAAAGGCTCGTGGGGATTGTAGTCCTGTATTCGAGTCTATTTTTTACAGAATGGGGTGAAAGAAGACTGGAGAGGGAGGAGGGGACCGTGTTATACAGGGCTTTAAAAGCCCCATTTGGTCATGGAGGTAATAGGGCACCACTGCAGTCGTTTGAATAGGGGAAAGACTTAAAAAAAACTTATTTATTTAATTAATTTAGAATATTTTCCCATGGTTACATGATCCATGTTCTTTCCCTCCCCTCCTCCCACCCCCCCTCCTGGAGCCGACGAGAAATTCCTCTGGGTTTTACATGTGTCATTGACGGGGAAGATTTTTGATCAGAGCTGTGACACGATTAGAAATATGCAAAGTAAAGAGTAGAAGTGGAAAGACCTGTTAGGAGGCATTACATTATTACAGGTGGTTGGTAATAAGGGCTTCAACTACCACTGCTGCTGCTGCTGCTATTACTGCTACTACTCTATTACTGCTCTATATACATTCTCTCATTGGATTTTCATAACAATATTGGGAGGTAGGAGCTATTATCATCCCCACTTTTTTAACAGATAAGAAAAGTGAGGCTCAGAGACATTTATCCAGGGCCACAGATCCATTAAATGCCTGCAGCAGGATTTGAACTCAGGTTTTCCTGGCTCCAAATCCGGTATTTTATCTATTACCTTCTAGTCATCCACAAAAGTGCTAATACGTAGTAGAAAGAGAAAGGAGATGGATGTTGAAACTATAGCAAAAATAATAAGTTTTGTTAATTGCTTAAGGGCATATTGTTTCATGGTTTATAGGACATTTTTAGTTATATCAGTAATAGTATTATTATTCTCATTTTATGGATGGAGAAACTGAGGCCAGAGAGGGTAAGTGACATTTCCATCAGTAAGTGGCCTACCAAAGATTCAAAAATCAGTGCTTTCTCTGGATCCTCCCTCAGTGAGGGGAAACCCTGGGGATTTTTTTTTTTTAATGAAAAGAAGAGTCTGTGCCAAGAAGAGGGTTGGGGGGGCACTTCTTTCATTTTCTTGCCTGCCTTCTTGGGTGTGGGGATACAGGGGCTTTCCCAATCTAGGCAGACTTCATGGGTAGCAATGGGAAAGCAATGGGGATTAGCCTGGGTCTAGATACTGGCAGGGAGAGCGGGTGAAAGGGCCCCAAAACTGAAGATAAGACCACGTGGCTGGACTTAGAGGACAAAGAAGAGTACTCTGGAATGATGGCAGGAGAATAGACTGATACTGAGCTTGGCAAGGCCTTGATAGCTGAGCACAGTGGCTCCCAGAGGACACAAGAAGGGGCAGAGAACTTGAGGAATCCCTTAGGCAGCTGGATGCAGAAGGGTTTGGAGGGAGGGAAGGTTATTGCCATATTCCTGGAGAGACTCTGTAGAAGAATATGGGAGACAGAAATGGCAGTTTGATAGCCGATGGGATATGTGGGACACATTCAAGTCTACAATGTATGCAAAGGGACAAACCCTAAAGGAAAGGGCAGTGGATTTGGACCCTGGGTGACCCACGGTCCAGGAGACCTTTATATCCCAGTCCTGACCTTTATTTGCCACAGGCAAGTCCCTGCATCTCTCCTTGTTTCAGTCAACTCATCTGTAAGAGAGAGTTAATAATACTTTGAGGAAAGCACTATGGAATTTTGAGCTATTATTATTTTCTTCCTGCCTCCCTAACAGCTAAACATCCTGGGTACACCCTGGGTAGACCGGAAGCATCCTAAAAAAAGTCTGAGAGATGCCTTTTATTTTTACATCAGGACTCATTTCAGGATTGCTGCTCCTCCCCCTACAACCACCCATGATACATTCCTTGTGATGAAAGAAAAACAGTTAAGTAAAGCCTGGATTATAATAATAGTAATAATAATAATAATAATAATAATAATAATCCAGGTTCCCCAGGTGCCTCCCAGGTATCAAACCCTCTAGTTCTTTTCTGGGAGTCTGGGGATTCACAAATCAGGGTTCCAGGAATTAAGTCCCTAATTCCCCCGACATTTGTAATCTGGACCCATGCCATTGGAGCAAAGAAGTGGGGGTGAGCCCACAGAAGGAGAATTTTACATGGCATTGTCACACCAAGACATTGTGCTGACTGCCTTTGTTTAACTGGTTTTTTGTTGTTGCTCTTGGTTGGTTGTTACAAGCAAAAGCCTGAGGGCTTGAACTGAGTTCTTATCCTGAGTCTCCCACTGTTGGATAGGTTGATAAATAGGAATAGAATCTGATATAAATGATATAAGATTGCCATACTGGGAGGGAGCCAGGGTGACCTGTGTTCACCTTCAGTGAGATACTTGACTAGCTGTTCGAGTTTGGCCAACTCATTTCATCTTATAAGCTTTTCCTCATTTATAATAATGTTAAATTAGATTTTTTTTGGTTAAAATTTTAAATTAACATCTTTATTTTTTGATATCACTTCATGCCCTAACATAATTTTCCTTTCTTTCCCTCTCACCAAACTATCCTTTGAAAAAATGTATGAAAAAGAAAGTATAACTAATCATCACATCAACCCAATATGACATGATATGCGGTGTTTTGCACTCATAGCCCTTCACTCCTGCAAAGAAGGTTCATTCTCATCTCTTTTTCGAGGGGCCAAGATTGGCATAAATGTCCACTGAATTCAGATTGTTGTTCTTGCTTTTTTCATTAGATTGTTGTGGACATTGTGTTTATTGTTCTTCTGGGTCTGTCTTTGCGCCTTATCTCTGTTATGCAGAAGGTACTGCTGTGAACATTTAGGTGTAGATGGGATTTTTCTTTTTGTCACTGATCTCCTGTATGCTTAGCAAGGGAATTTCTAGGTCAAAATAGTATGGGCATTTGAGCCACTTTTTTAAAAATTTAAAGATATTTTATTTTCACAATTACAAGTAATAATGATTTTCATCATACATTTTCTAAAATTGTAAGATCCAAACCATTTCTCTTCCTTTATTCCCTTCTCCCTCTCTTGGAATGATAAGTTATTTGGTCTGGGCCATACACATAGTATCATGCAAAACACACTTCCAATTTGGTCATTGTTGTAAGAGTACTCATATGAAATCAAAACCCCAAAATAAAATTGTAAATTAACTGAAGTGAAAGATACTATGCTTTGATCTGCATCTGACTCCAACAGTTCCTTGTCATAAGTCTTTCAGACTTGTCCCAGATCATTGCATTGCCAAGAGCAGGCAAGTCTTTCACAGTTGATCATCATATGATATTGCTGAGTACAATGTTCTCTCAGTTCTGCATCAGTTCCTGCAGATCTTTCCAGCTTTTTCTGAAATCATCTTGCTTATTTTTTCTTATACTACAATAATATTCCATCACCAACACTTATCACAATTTGTTCAACCATTCCCCAATTGATGGATAGCCCCATAATTTCCAATTCTTTGCCACTACAAAAAGAGCTCCTATAAATATTTTTGTACAAGTAGGTCCTTTCCCCATTTTTATGATCTCTTTGGGATACTGACCCAGTAGTGGTATTAAAGGATCAAAGGGTTTGCCCAATTTTATGACCTTTGGGCATAGTTCCAAATTGCCCTCCAGAATAAATGGTTGGATCAGTTCATGATTGAGTCACCTTCTTAGCAAAATTCCAAGTTGCTTTCCAGAATGGTTGGAGCAATTTATAGCTCTAGCAGCATGCTTATCTTTCCACAACTCCTCCACCCCTGACTATGCCCTTTTTGCCTGTTTGTTGAATTTGAGCTGAGACTTCAGAAATGTTTTGATTAGCATTTCTTTTGTTATTGATTTAGAGGAGTCTTTTATGTGGTTGTTAGTAATAGATTACAATTTTTCAAAAAAAATTGTTCATATTCTTTGGCCTTTGAAAACTATTAGGGAATAGTTTTGGTTTTATTAATTCCTTCTATACCTTAAAAAAAAAAACCCAAACAACCCTTATCTTTTGATTCCAAGGCAGAAGTGATAAGGGCTGGTCAACTGGGGTTAAGTGACTTGCCTAGGTCTCACAGCCAGGAAATGTCTGAGTTCTGGCTTGAATCTAGGACCTCCCATCTCTAAGCCTGTCTCTCAATCCACAGAGCCACCCAGCTGCCCTGCAGAGATTTTTGATGTAAAGGTTTCCCCCTAATTGACCACTTCCCTTCATATCCTCCTTGTGCTAATTTTGTATCAAAGCTTTTCTTAAAAAACAAAACAAACAAAAAAACCCAACCAAAACACTTCAGTTTAATTCGTACTTGTAAGGGACTGATGTAGAACTGGAGAGACCCAAGATGGGGACTAGACCAGTGTGGAAACCCAGACCCAGGCTAACCCTTCAACTCCACAAACTGTTTCATGAATGCATTTGTCATGAGAAGGATTACTCAAGAGAGGGACTGAAGGAACAATGCTGCTGAGCTAAAAGTGGATAAAGAGCAACCCTAGAGAACGGAAGACCTCCTGCTTCTGACATGTACTAACTGTGTGACTGATCTTGGACAAACTCTTCTCACTGTTTTGGCACCTAAGTCTGCCTTGAAGTTGCAGAGAAGGTGCCAGCCTTGGAGTTATTTCCCTGCACCAGTGAGATTGCATGTCAGTCCCTCTTCTTTCCACTTTCCTCCTTTCCCCTCTCCCTTGCCTTCTCCCTCTCCCTCTTCCTTCTCCTTCTCTTCCTGCCCTTCCCCTTCTCCCTCTCTCTCCTCTTCCTATCCTCCCTCTCCTCTTTTTCTTTTTTTTCCCCTTCTCCCTCTCCTTTCACCAACCCCTCTTTCTCCATTTCCTTCTCTTTTCCCTGTTTCTTTCCCTTTCCTCTTCCCCTCTCCTCTTCCTAACTTTCTCCTTCCATCTGCTCTCCCCCTCCTTCTCCCCTTCCCTCCTTTACCTCTCCCTTTTCCTCTCCCCCTCCTTTCCCTTTCTCTCTCCTCTCTCTCCGTTCTCTCTCCTTCTTCCCTCTCCCCTTCCCTCTCTTCCCCTCCTTCTCTCTTCCCCTTCTCTCTCCTCTCCCTCTCTTCCTCTCAACCCCTTTCCTCTTTCCCTCTCTCCCTTATTCTTTCCTCTCTCCCTCTCCTTCCTACCTCTTTCCTCCATTCTTGCTCCTATCCCTAACTTGGCTATTACAAAAAGAAGTTAATTGGGGGCAGCCATGTATGTGCAGGGTAGGGTGTGCCTGGATTCCCTAGGCCCCTGGCCTAGTTGGCCTTGTGGGCGTGGAGGATCTTGATGTCTCCTCCTGAGAGGCGGCTCCTCTTCCCCCAAATATGAGCTCTGCTCTGCTCTGGGAATGGGCTTGGGTAGGGGAGTAGATAGATGTTCCCTGGTTCCCAGAACTCACAGAAAAAAGGGGGAGGGGACTGGGGACAAGGGCCATCAGATCATGGACCCCTCCCTGCTCTGGGGGCTGAGTGGAGAGGCCAGACACCAATGAGGTGTAACAGAGATCTTTCCCCATTCCTTTTTGCAGAGATGCAGTCCTGGGCAGGCCTCGGCAGACTGACAGGCAACGTTTGGTCATCTGAGCTGCTCTCCCTGAGTGACCTCCCACACCCAGGTTACTCACTCACTAAGGGCCAGCCTCATTCTTGGCTTGTTTGAGATCTGGGGGAATGGAAGGAGGGGAATGTGAGTCCCTCCCCCACTTTCCCCTTTCAGCCCAGGAAATTAATCCACACATTGTTATGTTAGACCACTGCCTTCATCTTGCATGCATTCTGAGATTCCCAGCCAGAACCTGAACCCAGGACTCCTCCCTTGTAGCTTCTCCGTCTCAGCCTCAATAGCCTTGTGAACCAGGGAGGTCTAAGAGTCTTTCAGGGAAGGGGGTGGGGAATATAAAAGTAAAATAGCCATTTTGGGTTTGGGATTATAAGAGTTGGATGAGAGCTTTTGAGATCTAGGCTAAACTAATTTTCATCAGAGGAGGAAACAGACCTTGAGAGGGTAAGATTTGCCTAAGGAGACACAGCTCCTTAGTGAGAGCTTTGGGAATAGACCCCAACACTAGAGTCAGAAGCATTGATACCAGATGAGTTTCTTCTGAATAATGGACGATTTTGATTTCCAGGGAAGGTCTAACAGCTTCCCAGAACAGGGAATGAAGACTCTTGGGGATGTCCAGTGGAGTTGGATCCACTCTCACTTGCTTCCCTGTTAGCAGGTTTTCATGGGGTCAGGTAGGAAGCGCTCAGGTTGGGGAACCCCTCGGTTTTCTCATCTGAAAAACAATTGGACTACTTGAGTGGTAAGGCTCCTACCAACTCCAACCTATGATTCCTTCCTTCCTTCCTTCCTTCCTTCCTTCCTTCCTTCCTTCCTTCCTTCCTTCCTTCCTTCCTTCCTTCCTTCCTTCCTTCCTTCCTTCCTTCCTTCCTTCCTTCCTTCCTTCCTTCCTCCCTTCCTCCCTTCCTCCTTTCCTCCCTTCCTCCCTTCCTTCCTCCCTTCCTCCCTTCCTCCTTTCCTCCCTTCCTTCCTCCCTTCCTCCTTTCCTCCCTTCCTCCCTTCCTTCCTCCCTCCCTCCTTCCCTCCCCCTTCCTTCCTCCCTTCCTCCCTTCCTTCCTTCCTTCCTTCCTTCCTTCCTTCCTTCCTTCCTTCCTTCCTTCCTTCTTTCATGCCTTCCTTCTTTCATTCCTTCCTTCCTTCTTTCTTTCTCCCTTCCTTCCTTCTTTCTCCCTTCCTCCCTCCCTCCCTCCCTCCCCTTAAAAGGAAACCATATGTATCACTATGAGGTGTTAATGAAAGGGAATCCTTGCCTGATTTGCAGCTCCCTAAAGTGTCCTCAGTTCTGTGCCTGAGGGCTACCTATGGTCAGTATCTTTTCTGGTCTCCTGCCTCTTGGCTTTTTGGTGACCTGGGGATGAAGCTCCAAGAGAAGAGAGGTAGAGGATGGAGCTTCACTCAGCCATTCTTATATTTGAACTCTTATTTAGGTTACATTTCTGTGATCTTGGTCCCCTGATTCCCCCTTGTTCTAACAGAAGGACATTGAGATATGGTTTAGGGGAGAGTCCAGACTTATCTGAGAAGTTTGGGGTGTGCTCTCAAGATCAATGAATAATTCATGGTTCTATGTGTATATGATTGGTGGTTTTGGTTTTAAAAGATTACTGTATTACAAATATGAATAATATGGAAATAGGTTCTTTTAGTGAAGTTATGACTTTTTTAAATTTAATTTTTTCAATTAATTAAAATATAACTTCTTTCCTTCCCACTTAATTTCCCTCCATTATAGAAAAAGAAAACAACAACAACTCTTGGAACAAATATGCATAGACAAGCAAAACAATTTCCCACATTGGTCATGTCTAAAAATATGTCTCAGTCTAAACCCTGAGTCTGTCACCTCTCTGTGAGGTGACATCTTTCATCTCAAGTGTTCTGGATCTGTGGTTGGTCATTGAATTAAAGAATATTCTTATGTCTTTCAAAGTTGTAAGAAATATAGGTTGAGGAATCAACTGTGGGATCATAGCATGACAGAGCTCAAAGGGCCTTTACCACAGAGCACATCAGAGTTGGGAGATCCACCCTGTCCATTTTGTAGATATTCAAGAGCCAAGATTAATTTGGAGGAGGTGATTGTTTGGGAATAGAATAATGGTAATAAGAATGGGCATTTATATACCATCTTAATATTTGCAAAACACTTTACATACATGATCTCCTTTGATCTTCATAACGGTTTTAGACACTATAAATATTATCCTCATTTTATAGTGAAGGAAACTGAGACTTAGGTTAAGTGCCTTGTCTATGGTCACACGTGTGTAGTCAGTGTCAGGTGGAATTGGAACTCATGGTCACCTCGGCATGAAGTGGGAGAAGGGGAGTAATTAGTACATTTCTCAGAGAATGGTGGAATATTGAGGATTATGGATCCTTCTAATCTGCTTGGGATTTGTCATCCAGGTATTTGTTTATGTAAACTTTTATGGAACCTCTTTATAGTCCTGGACTGTGGCCCTCTCGGATACTTCTAGGTGCTCAGTCAGCCTGGAGAGCGGTGCTTTATTCTGAAGTTGCCTTGCTTCCTGCTCTGAGGACCTATTGTGCTTTAGGGTTTGGATGGGAAAACCAAGGCAATGGTGTCTGCCTGTATTCTCCAGGCCTTTATAGAATGGGCTACTAGCATCTGTCTGGTAATTCCAAAATTATTCTTGGCTTTGTGGAGGGCAGGAATCGGAGACCCCAAAAAACTGAGACAGTCTCTAGACCCAGGCCAAGATCAGTTCTTTTGTACCCACACTGAAAGATGTGCTGAAACTTTACTTGGGTTCTGGTCCTGGTTCTCCAACATTCTGACTGTGTGACTGGATAAGAAATATTTTACCCTCTTTGGATCTTGGCTTTCTTTTCTGTAAGAATAAGGAGGGATGGGGGTAGATGGTTTTTGTGGTGCCTTCCAGCTTTAAGATCCTGTTGTTTCTTGGCTTCATCCCCAATGGGGTCAGGGACCCTGGATGAGTTGAGCATCCCCCATATTCATCTTTCCAGTCTGTCTCTCCCCCTGCTTAGTATCCTCCTTCCATTGATTGTCAAAGGGCTCTTTGTCCCATGGCTGAGCCCTTCATGCTTCTGACCCCTCTCCTTCCAAAGCTGCAAAGCCTTCCTGCCCCGGCTGAATTTCCAGAGCCAATAGACATGGAGGGGCCCTTGCTCTGGGCTTTGGAGTCTGTGTTGGCATCTGAGCTTGAGGCAGGGTGGGGAATGCTGATGAATGAGAAGCTTGGCTGGGAGGTTCAGCTGGAGAGACTTCTTTCTAAAGAGGTGAGTGGAACCAGGTCTCATGCCACAGGGCAGACATACATCTTTAATGCCACCAGAAGTTGGACAATCAAACACTGTGCCAGTCCTGTGCTTTTCTAAGTTGTACGCAGGGGAATCCAGATGCCTTGGGTTCTGGCCCTGCTTCTGTCACTGCCTTTGGCATATTACTGCCTCGATCTCTTCCTCAGTTTCCCCAAATGTAAACAAAAGGATTGGGAGTAAATGTTCTCAAAGATCCCTTCCAGCTCTCCCATTCTGTGTTCTTTGCTTAAGGACCCCTTTAGCTCTGATGTTCTGTGCTCTAACTTAATGTTCTGCATTCCAAGGTCTTCCAGGTTTAAGAGTCTATGTCCTATGTTCCAAGGCTCCTTAGATATTGTAATGGTCGGTAGGTTACCGGGGGTTGGAGTAGCCTCAAGCCAACTTTGGGAATTGTAGCCCTGGAGAGGCAGTTTCCTAGAGGCCGACTCCTGCACAATTCTTTGGGATATGGCTCCCTCTGGCGGCGTCTAGGAAACATGGAGCTAAGTTGAAGTGGCCCCTGGGCCAGGGGGAATGCCCGGACATTTTGCTGGATAATTGAGACGGGGCAGATAGGATTGGTTCCTTTTGTGCCTCTGTTTTCCTTCAAATAGCTGTGTATGTGGTAGTATCTGGGGAAATGCTTCCTAAGGCTTTCCAGGCGTGTCTGGGGCTGTTGGGAATCCCAGCCACTGGAGCATCCACTGGAGCCTGGTCTGCCCCTCTGCTCACATGAGACTCGCCTGCCTCCTGCCCAGCCCTTAAGCCAGGTTTCTGTCTCCATTCCCTATGCCTGTGCCTAGGCCCGCCTGCCGCCTGAGCTGGGACAATGACTGAGGCTCGGAGGGACAGCTCCAGCAGCTTACAACGAAAGAAGCCACCATGGCTAAAACTGGACATCCCAGCTTTGAGCCCGGCCCCGGCCCCTGAGGAGCCCGTCTTTGTGCCGGTAAGAACCCTGGTCCGGGGCTCTAACCCTAATAAACAGGGACCCGCTCGCCCGCCCAACCAAGGCCCTCCCGTCCTAGGCACCAGCAGGGGGATCTCGGGGGAGTGCTCCTCTCTCCTGGGCTCCCCGGAGCCTTCCAGGAATCACGGGTAAGAGGAAGCTTAGAAATGCCAGTAACTCCCTCACCCGCCTTCCTTCCAAGCCTCTGAAGCGCCAAGCCTTTCTTCGGAGCGTCAGCATGCCGGCCGAGAGTGCCCGAGTGCCATCTCCCCACGAGCCAACCCGGCGGCCAGCCTTGCAGAGACAGACGTCCATCACCCAGACCATCCGCAGGTAACGGTCTCTTGTCCCCGGGGCCCCTGAGTACCGTGGCTGGGATCCCCAAACACAGTCCTTTGGCCTTCCTGCCTAGAGAGGCTGCATGGCACTTTGGAAAGAACTGGATTTGGAGATGGAGAACTGGGTTCTGGGTTCTGATGCTAGTCCTGCTGAACTGGACGCCATCGAGTTAGACAGGGGCCTTGGAGATCCTCTGGTCCCCCCAAGAGAAGGGAACTTAACGCTTGGGTACCTCCAGCTGCTCTTCCAGGAATGGGAAACTTCCTTACAGCTTCACAGGTCTTTGGAATCCCAGCTGGGACCTGGCCAAGGGCCCTGGGCACCATATTTGGATTCAGAAAGCCTGGGTAGGGTGGATGGGACAGGACAGGGCATCCGCTAGAAGACCCAGGGCCGAGGAGCCGTCCCTGGGAGAGACAAAGAGGTCAGTGAGAGCCCCCTGGCCTCCCCTGCTGTCTTGGGAGAGTGAGGAAGGTGAATGGGGGCTGAGGGAAGCAAGGGGCCTGGAGTCAGGATCTTTCTGTGTCTGCTGGACACCAGGAGGAGTTGTCAGGCTCTCAGGAGAAGGGCGAGAGACAGGCAGCCTGGTGTCTGCTTTTTACAGTGGTCGAGTCAGGGTTCGTAGGCTTGAATTTTTATTGACTATTGATAACTTTCAATATAATTTGTGCCTTTAAAAACAATATTCTTAGGAGTCTCTCAGATTCTCCAAAGGACCATTTACATACAAAAAAGTTTAGAACTGCCCTAAGAGATAGTGAAATGAAGCCAGTCTTTCTGACCTCACCATTGGCGGCAATTCCTAGTCTGCCATCTTGTTCTGTTCATGCATCCACCCGGATCTCAGGGCTTTAGAATTTGTGAACCCATCAGCCTTGTGAAGTGTCCTTGTTGGCTCCAGATCTCAGAGCCCCACATTCCCAGGGGGCTGTTCAGGGGCTCCTCTTTACCCCAGACTGCAAAGTAGACGCGAGGAGTCGGGTGTGGGGGGCGCCCTTCCAGCCTATTCCTCCTCCACCTAGGGACATCCCTTGGACCCTGTGCCACATCTCTAGGGCTGTCTGCTCCCTTCCTCCCTCTGAGTCTCCGCATTCCCCCCAGTTTCTATTCTCTGCCTTCCTTTCCTTCTCCCTCGTTTGCCACTTCTCTGCTTCTCTCTTTTGCCCTTCTCCAGCTCTGGGACTTTTGTCTCTGCCGCGCTTGCCTTCCCAGCTGTCTGGCCCTTTCTTTCCCCCAAGCCCCGGCTCTCTGGATCTCGGAGCCTCTTCTCCAGTTCACGCTGCTCTTCCTCTCCCTCTCTGTTCTCTTCTCTTCCCCTCTCCCCCTCTCTCCCCGCCTTCTTCTGGGCCCTTCCTCACCTTTCTCCTCCTCCCTCCTCCCCGCCCCTCCCACGCAGCAGCCGACAAGTTCACTTTGAACGAATCCACACCCTGCCCATCCTGGGCCACCAGGCCTCCCGCCGGCCCCTGCGAAAGCGCCAGTGGCTCTCTCGCTCCCTGTTCAGGTATCTGGCGGGAGGGCAGCTGGGCGCATGTGTGTGCGTGTGATCTCTGCACTCCCTGGGCCGTCCTGGCCCTTGCACGTGTGTGCTGTGGAGACTGCGGTGCGTAGGGTGACCGCCCGCCCGCCCGGGATGGCCACTACTTTGCATGCCGCTTTCAGACCATTTGCAGATGGCCCAGTGAATGCCCGAGTGCACTGCCCTGTTCTTCTCTTGCCATGGGCCTCCATTCCAAGGGCTTCCAGCGGTCGAGAGTGCTCTCCCTGGCCTGGATGTCAGCGCCCCAGTTCTGATCCTGGCTCTTTCTGTCACTGCGCCCAATGGGTATAATGACCCTTCGCCCCCCTACCTCGGGACGGTGCTGAGGGGCATCCAGTGGAAGGCAGAGACTTCTAAAACGGGTGGGGAAGCGCCGAGGATTCCTAGCCTTCTGCCCCAGTGACGGTGGGCCGGTGGGGGAAGCTTGTCCCGGGGCAGGCGGGGAGCCGGGGCGCACCCCTGGCTTTCCCCTCCCCGGACCAGGAGCGATTGGAGAGAAAGGTAAAAGCCTGGGAAGTTCCTGTTTCCTTCCCAAATCCCAGGCAGCGGAGGAGGAGTGCGGGCTTCGTCCTGGCCTGGGTGGTGGGGGATGGGGCAGGAAATGGACAGTCAGACAGGGTGCACTTTGGGCCACCCTGAGCCGAGCAAGGCTGGGAGAAAGAACTCCAGCTGACTCTTACTGGATACAGAGAAGGCCACGACCAAGAAAATAGGAAGGAGAAGGGCACAGGTTGGGGTTGGGCTAAGAAACCTGGGGAAAACTTGGAGCCGTGGGGCAAGGAAGGTGCGAGGTACGGCTTATGTATGGGGGAGACACCAAAGCACGGAGGGAGGGGGGCCTGGGCCAAGGGGTAGGGAGGAGAAGAGAGAAGAGGGGCCGTGTCCAAGAGGACCCCCCACATGACCCCACAGGGGAAGGCTCCCACTTTGTGGATGGGGCGCGGGGCCTCTCTTCCCTTGGATAAGCCCTCTCTCCCGCTCTCCCCTCCTGAGGCTCGCTTCCCCTCTCACCCGTCTCACAGGGGCACAGCCGACTGGTTTGGGGTGAGCAAGGACAGCGACACCAACCAGAAATGGCAACGCAAGAGCATCCGCCACTGCAGCCAGCGCTACGGGAAGCTGAAGCCCCAAGTGATCCGCGAGATGGACCTCCCGAGCCAGGACAACATCTCTCTCACCAGCACCGAGACGCCTCCCCCCCTCTACGTGGGGCCCTGCCAGCTGGGCATGCAGAAGGTGAGCGGGGGAGGGCCCGGGCGAGGGCGGCGTCCTGGGAGTGACGCCTGGCTTCCCAGGCCTGGGCCTGGTGTCTCCTTTTCTGCAAGATGGAAAGACGAATAATTTGGGGACTTGTGGAGAGAGCCATCCTGACTGTTGTTGACCTTTGGCCCACTTTTGTTTTACTGTTCATGAGGATGTTATTAAGATATTTTTATCAGAGAAATATTACATCAACCAACAGCTTCCCTTCTGCTTACACCGGGTTGGGCCCTCTCCTAGGAGTTCTTCCTTTTTGAAACCCACATGTTTATATTTTTAAAAGGTTCCTACTTTCTGTACTAGTATCCATTCTAAGACAGCAGCGTGCTAAGGGCTGGGCATCGGGGTCAGGGGACTTACCCAAGGCCACGTCGCCTAGGAAATGTCGGAGGCCAGATTTGAATGTGGGTCCTTGACGCGAACTAGGCCTGGTGCTATCGTGATGGGGCTGCCTAGCTCTCTTGAAACCCATCCTTTTTTTTTTTAACCCCTTACCTTCTGTCTTAGAATTGCTGCAAAGTGTCGAGCCATAAAGGCCGGGCAGTTGGGGTTAAGTGACTCGCCGGGGTCCCAGGGCAGGTCTAAACCCAGGCTCTCTTGACTCCAGGCCTCGTGCTCGGTCCACCTCGCCGCCCCAAACCCATGCGTTTAAAAAGGCGCCTTCTCTTCCTGTCTGGTCCTTCCTCACGCCTGCCTCCCGAGCCCCGGGGCGGAGGGAGAATTCAGAACCCTCTCTGTGAAAAGGAGTTTAGCGATGACACGTGTATATACGTATCGCCCGTGTAAGCATGAGACAGGTCCGTGCGCACACACACACACACACACACACACACACACACACACACACGGCAGAGCTGGGGCCTGGGGTCCCCTCCAGCTCCATTCACGATCCATCCCAGAATGGCTCAGGAGGTCTCCGCTGGCATCTGGCTCACACTGGCCCCCCTCTGTTCCACGCCACCGTCAATCTGTCAGTCCGTCACCACAATAGAAAGATAGACTCGCCTCTGGGCAGAGCCTGGCGGTGGGCCTGCGAATGGGGAAGAGGAAGGGACTGGACCAAGGCATCCTCTTCACTCAGAACTCACCATGGTGGGTGAGCTCAGACATGCGTGCATCTGTAAAACTAGAGAGCCTAATCTATAAACAGAATACTGATGTGTGTGTAGCCCAAGAATGAGTAGCATCATCATAGTCTAAACAGAGGCAGCCGGGTGGCTCAGTGGATAGAGCAGCAGGCCTGGAGACGGGAGATCTGGGCTTCAGATCTGGCCTCAGACACTTCCCAGCTGTGTGACCCTGGGCCAGTCACTTGACCCCCATGGCCTAGCCCTTACCGCTCTTCTGCCTCGGAGCCCATACACAGTATTGACTCCAAGATGGAAGGGCTTAAAAAAAAAGATTAGTTCAACAGAGCCACCTCCGTTAGATAGGGAGCTCATTGCTGGAGACACCCAGTAAGAGGGGCTGGAATTTGAAGGAGGAGGGAGATGTTTGGCTCAGTCTAACAAAACAACCTCCTTACGGTTAGAGTTATCGGGAAGTAGAGTGTTTTGGGGGCCGCGTGTCTGTTTTTCCTTTCATTGAAGGTGCTTTAGCAGAGCTTCGAAGACTCCTTGCCGGCGGTTTTGTGGGGGGTTAATTTGGGTCAGGGAGTTGGACAAAATGGCCTTCGAGGTCCATGCCGGCTTCTCCTACAGGCCTTCGTCTCAGCCTGTCCCTCACCACCACCGGCCCTTTGGGGTGCTCCAAGGCCGACGGCCTCCAGCAAGGCCTTGGAGGCAGTGTGGAGACCGCGGCTTAGCCTCCTGTGTGTCCCCAGGGCCAGGCCCCGGGGTGCTCCGCCCCTCCCTCCCCTGTGCTCTCCCACATCCCATCAGGCCCTGTCTCCGGTTGCAGATCATCGACCCTCTGGCCCGAGGCCGGGCGTTCCGCGTGGCAGATGACACGGATGGCTACAGCATCCCCCACACGCCTATCACGCCCGGGGCCACCTCCCTCTGCTCCTTCACCAGCTCCCGCTCTGGCTTCAATCGCCTGCCCAGGAGGCGCAAGAGGGAATCCGTGGCCAAGATGAGCTTCCGGGCAGCGGCGGCCCTCGTGAAGGTGAGGGGGGCCGGGACCCCCGTGGGGAGCGCCTGGTCTGCCGGTCCTTGGCTGAGGGGTGCGCATGTGCCTGTGTGTGCCTGCGAGGGGGCGTGGGGGAGCTCTCGAGAAGACACGAGGGCCGGCGGGGTTGGAGTCTCGGCCCAGCCCACCGTCGCTCTCCCCCCTGCAGGGCCGCTCTGTGAGGGAGAGCACCCTGCGCAGGGCCCAGCGCCGAAGCTTCACACCCGCCAGCTTCCTGGAGGAAGACACCGTGGACTTCCCCGAGGAGCTGGACACATCCTTCTTTGCTCGGGTAAGTGAAAAGCCACCTTTGCCCCAAAGGCTGGGGCCCTGAGCATGGCTTCCCTCTGCCCATCTGCCCCATCTTTCCGGGAATCTCTCACGTGGCTGTCTCCCGGCCTCTCTCCCAGCCTCTCTCCCGGCCTCTTTCCTGGCCTCTCTCCCGGCCTCTCTCCTGACCTCTGCCATTTGTTTCTCCTGCTTCATCTCCCCTTCATCGTGGGGCCCTCCTCCAGCACCTCCCGAGCTTTGTCCCTCATGTCTTCTTCCCCTGGCCTCTCTCCCGGCCTCTCTCCCAGCCTCTCTCCTGGCCTCTCTCCCGGCCTCTCTCCCAGCCTCTCTCCCAGCCTCTCTCCCGGCCTCTCTCCCGGCCTCTCTCCCGGCCTCTCTCCCGGCCTCTCTCCCAGCCTCTCTCCCGGCCTCTGCCGTTTGTTTCTCCTGCTTCATCTCCCCTTCATTGTGGGGCCCTCCTCCAGCACCTCCCGAGCTTTGTCCCTCATGTCTTCTTCCCCTGGCCTCTCTCCCAGCCTCTCTCCTGGCCTCTCTCCTGGCCTCTCTCCCAGCCTCTCTCCCAGCCTCTCTCCCAGCCTCTCTCCCAGCCTCTCTCCTGACCTCTGCCGTTTGTTTCTCCTGCTTCATCTCCCCTTCATCGTGGGGCCCTCCTCCAGCACCTCCCGAGCTTTGTCCCTCATGTCTTCTTCCCCTGGCCTCTCTCCCAACCTCTCTCCCGGCCTCTCTCCCGGCCTCTGCCGTTTGTTTCTCCTGCTTCATCTCCCCTTCATCGTGGGGCCCTCCTCCAGCACCTCCCGAGCTTTGTCCCTCATGTTTTCTTCCCCTGGCCTCTCTCCCGGCCTCTCTCCCAACCTCTCTCCCGGCCTCTCTCCCAGCCTCTCTCCCAGCCTCTCTCCTGGCCTCTGCTGTTTGTTTCTCCTGCTTCATCTCCCCTTCATCGTGGGGCCCTCCTCCAGCACCTCCCGAGCTTTGTCCCTCATGTCTTCTTCCCCTGGCCTCTCTCCCAGCCTCTCTCCCGGCCTCTCTCCCGGCCTCTCTCCCGGCCTCTCTCCCGGCCTCTCTCCCGGCCTCTGCCGTTTGTTTCTCCTGCTTCATCTCCCCTTCATCGTGGGGCCCTCCTCCAGCACCTCCCGAGCTTTGTCCCTCATGTCTTCTTCCCCTGGCCCTCCCTCTCTGCCCCTGCCATGAACACCCTCCCCACCGCCCCATTTGCTCAGGAAGGAGTCCTCCACGAGGAGCTGTCCACCTATCCGGACGAGGTGTTCGAATCCCCTTCAGAAGCCGCCCTCAAAGAGTGGGAAGAGAAGCCTCCGGAGCAGGCGGACCTCACGGGGGGCGCTCTGGACAGGAGCGAGCTGGAAAGGAGCCACTTGATGCTGTGAGCCTCTCCCCTGGGGGGGCCCTGAGTTTGGGGTGAGGGGGAATCTTAGAGAAAAGGCCGGCCTCCCCCCCAGACTCTCTGAAGCTCTGGAGCCGCTCCTCCAGTGGGGAGCCCAGCAGGGGAGAGTACAAAGGATCCTGGAGGGGGAGTCAGAACCCCCCAGTTCAAACCCTAGCTCTGCCTTTCCCTGCGGGGCCTTGAGCCAACCATCTCCCATCTCTCGCCCTCATTGTCCTCCTGTCCTTATTACACAAGCGAAGAGGTAGCTTATCGAGTCATGCGGAGGGCATGTGTAGGCTTGATAAAAGGAATTCAAAAGAGCTGCCCCAAAATGGGCTTTTAGAAGGGGAGGGGCGGCGGCGGCGAATTCTGGCAGAATGGCCCCTTTGGACGGGTCACAGGGCAGGGCAAGGACCTGTCGGGGCCTTGAGGCTGGGGGAGTCTGCTCATTCCTTTTAGGTTCTGTGATCTGTGAGTTCGCCTCGCACAGAGGAGGCGCTTAATGAATGTTTGTTGATTGAGATTTCCCCTTGAATGGGTGTTATTCCCCGATGAGCTTTCTGGGGAGCTTCTTTGGCCATTCCCCGTCATTGGCATGTCCCAGGCTGCATCTGCTGGTGGAGGTGGGCCCTAGAAGGTGCCCGAGACTTTGGGCAGCTCGGGTGGGCCCTGCCTGAGCCTGGCCGTGTCTTTGCAGGCCTCTGGAGCGGGGGTGGCGGAAGCAGAAGGAGGGGGCGGCCGTGGCTTCCCAGCCCAAGGTGCGGCTGCGGCAGGAGGTGGTGAGTGTGGCGGGGCCACGGCGAGGTCAGCGCATCGCTGTGCCGGTCAGGAAGCTGTTTGCCAAGGAGAAGAGACCCTACGGACTGGGCATGGTGGGTCGGCTCACCAATCGCACCTATCGGAAGCGCATAGACAGCTACGTTAAGCGGCAGATTGAGGACATGGATGACCACAGGTGGGGAGTGGCCAGAGGAACGGGGGCATACGAAGCGACCAGGAAGGGAGTCTCGGGCGCCGAGGGTTGAAAGGTTAGGGGGATTGGGGGGCTAAGGGCTCTAAGCATGATAGGAACTTCCAGATTTACGGGAAAGGTCGGTTTGGTACTGAAAAGCTTCTTAAATAGCAATAATGATCTTTATGGAGGTTTTGAAGTTTGAAGGTTTGAAAAGTGCTTTATATCCAGTATCTTACTTGAAATTCATTCTAATCTGTTGAGGTGGGTGTTTTTTAGGCATTACTTATCCCCATTTTACAGATGAGGAAACAGACCCACAGAGGGAAAGTGACTTGCCCGTGATCACACAGCTAGTGACAGAGGCAGGATTTGAACCCCTCACCTGATTTCAGGTCCATCACCCTATCCATTATACCAGATTTTAGATAGCCGATAGCTTTCCCGTGGGGCTCATTCATGGACCCCTTGGCTTGAGAGCCGGATGAGATTCTAAAGAGATCATTGCGTAGGCATTGCAATGTAACAGGGCTTTGGGTTTGGAGTTAGGATGTGGGTGTGAATTCTGGCCCTGCAGGACCTTGGGCAAAGCACTTTCCCTCTCTTAACTGTTACATGAAGGGGATGTACTAGAAGAAGTCCTTTCCAGCTCTAAATGCTATAAGCAACTTCATTTTGCAGTTGTGGAAACATTGCTTGGAAAGCTGGCTACTGAATCAGAGTCGAGGCTTGAACTTTGTCCTCTGACCCGTGCTCCCATTTTAGTTTCTGTCCATCATCCAATTGGATGTCCCTAGGCTTGGGGGGTCTGATTGCACAGGGAAGGCCCCTCTGTGTATGGTGTTCAGCCACTGTCTCCTCAGGGTGGCCTGGCACAGTACTGAGCCCTTTGTTCATCTCCAGGCCCTTCTTTACCTACTGGCTGACCTTCGTGCACTCTCTCATCACCATCCTGGCCGTGTGTATCTACGGCATTGCCCCCGTTGGCTTTTCTCAACACGAGACAGTGGACTCGGTGAGTACCCCAGGGAGCCGGGGTGGCATAGCCATAGATGTGGGCCTTGGCTGAGAGCTCCATGCCAGGCATTCCCTTTCCCCAGCTCTCCTGGCATCTCCAGCTTCCACCCAGGGTCACTTTAGTCATCCCAGGGTATTAAGGGTAAATTTAGGGTTGAGACTGAATATAAATTTAGTTGGTTACCATGGATTTAATTTCTAAATCCCAGTGAAGCACTCAAGTCAGAATAGAATTTTGTGGTGGTTTATTTACAATAGGAGGAAGAAATTAAGAATGAGAGAGAGAAAGGAAAAAGAATTTAAACTGCTCCAGCTCAGGCTGAGCCAGGCAGGAGTTCAAAGGCCTTGGCCAAAGGGGCTTCCCCAGAAAGCCAAGGGAAAGGGGAGTCAGTCTTATCACTCACCTCATGACCGTCTCAAGGAAGCCGTCTGAGGGGCTCCTCCAGGCTCGAGTTCCAGAGTCAACTGGCTCCCAGCTCTCCCCACAGGAAGTGACGCAAAATACAAAGGCAGTTCTCTACATCACTTCTCGTGTCTCACATGTGCCAATGGTGGCTCAAGCTTGGCTTAGGACAGCCTAGGGGACAGTCAGTTGTTTCTGATTTGTCACTTGCTAGCACATGCCAGTGTGGTGTGGGTATATACATTCCTGGGTGCTGGACTAAGCAAAATGGAGAAAATCTAAAATTCACAATCCCCCCTGATGATGATTGGGGGGCTGTGAATTTTAGAAGGGCAAGGTGGGAGTTGGGATAACACCATTTGTTTCTGGTCAGGACCCTGGCTGGTCTTTGGACCTCCCCTTGGACTCAGTTCCTTCCCTCCTGGGGCTTCAGATCTCTAGCAGAGCATTTGGCCTTTGTGCCCAGATACCTGGAGAATTCTCTCTTCCCCCAATGTCATCCCTACCTTTATTCCTTGGGCAAAAGCCTGTGGCTGTGCTGGATCAGGCAGGGAGGGGAGAAGGTCCCAGAGAGTAAAGATTCCACGGCCCTGAAATCCTCTCCTCCCACTCCCACCCGCACTGGCCAGAGTATAGTGCAGAGGATGAGCCAGGCTCCAATCTCACACTCTCTGCCACATAGCATCCATGTGACCTGACATTTTGTCTCCTGGCCTTTGGCTCCCTTCTCTGTAAAAGGATGGGGGCCAAGGCCAGGGGCTCCCTGGGCTCCCTCCAAGCTCCGAGCCATGGCTCCAGAAATGGTCCCATGGCCCCTTGTTCTGACTCCCTGCTGGGTCTCTCTGGGGTCTGCCCCCTCCCCTCCTCTGTTGGCCCCCCCCCCCCAGCTGGCCCTGGCCTAGGCCCCCCCAGTCTCCCTTCGGGCCTGTTCCCTTCACCATTTGCACTTGCCCTACAGGTCTTGCGGAACAGAGGAGTTTATGAGAATGTTAAGTATGTGCAGCAGGAGAACTTCTGGATCGGCCCAAGTTCAGTACGTTTTTATGGTATAGTGTGGAAGGGGCACTTGATGGGGAATCAGAGGACAAGGGTTGGAGGCCCCATCTCTGCTGCTTCTATCCTTTAGGTGACCTGAATAAGCCTTTCCCTGGGCCTCTGTTTCTTCTCACATCAAATGAAAGATTTTATGATCCTCTAAGGTCCCTTCTGCCTACAAATTCTGTGATCCAGGGAGGGCTTGGAGCTAGGAAAGGGGTCTGTCCACACCTGATGGTGACTCCCCATTCTAAAGTGTGACTCTCTCACACAGGAGGCACTCATCCACCTTGGGGCCAAGTTCTCCCCATGCATGCGGCAGGACCAGCAGGTGCACAATTTCATCCAGGCCACTCGCGAGCGAGAGAAGCACTCGGCCTGCTGTGTGCGGAATGACCGATCGGGCTGTGTGCAGACTTCTGAGGAGGAGTGCTCCGTGAGTACCTGCCTCCTTCCCTGGGCGCCCCCTCTTCGGCCCAGATCCTAGTGACTCCGGGAACACCAGGGACCTCAGAGGTCATTTCATCCCCTGCTTCATCATACGGATGAGGGAACCAGAAGGGAAGGGTCTTAGGAAGGCTCCTACCTACTTGATCCAAGTCTTGCTTCCCTCCTTGGGGGTGCAGTTGTGGAGCTTGGGTTGGGGTTTGCATGTCATTGAGACGAGCTCAGCTCTCACTCAAGCCCCAGGCTTACCCCCAGCTCCCAAGGGGCTGCTGGAAATTCCCCTTCTCACCTTGGGGCTCGTATTTAGTGAAGGAGTGATGCTCTCTCAGGGCCCTTCTGGGTAGGATGCTCTATGAGAAGCTCCACTGGAGTAGAGAGAACATGGATCTGGAGTCAATAGTCCTGGCAAGTCACCTAACTCCCGAGCCCCATTTTCCTCATTTGTGCTGCCCTGCCTAGCTGTGATGAGACAGCCCCGTAGCCCTCCGTCATCACCTTTCTTCCCTTCTGAGTTCCCCTCTGACTCGTCACCCTGGAGAAGATGGTGACATTTTAATGTGTTTCTGCCTCCCCATGACATTGCCCCCACACCTGCTCTGGGCCCCAACACCACCCCTAGCCCTGACATTGGGGGGGGCGTAGACAGATGGAAGAGGTAGGCTGCGAGAGCCCAGAGACTTTCCACCACACTTGCACTAAAGTCATGGTGTTTGTTTCCCTTTATCATCCATGTCCGTGAGTGTGTTAGTGATTTAACCCCAGCCCCCAAAGTGTGTGCTGATGATTTCCATGTTTCCATAGAACTTTGCCAGTTGCTCTCTTCACCCCAGCCCTGTGGGGTAGGTAGTGCAAGTATTATTATCCCCACTTTACAGATGGGGAAACTGAGGCTCTGAGAGGTTGTGACTTGCCCATGATCATACAACTAGTAAGTGTCTGAGATGGGATTTGAACCCAGGTCTCTTGATTCCAAGTCCTGCTCCTTTCCATTAGAACTTGCTGGTAGTAGTATCCACATCACCCTTCTTGTTTTTATGATTCTTTTTTGACTATTCCGGTGTTGTCCTTATCTGTATAGTAGCCTGCATGATGTAGCTCTTTTTACTCTGCATCATTTCTTATGGCTTCTCATTTCTTTGAAGTCTTTGTATTTGTTATTTCTTATGAAAGTCTTACTTCAGAAAACACTTTCCCCCAGGGATTAGGCCAGCCCTTCTTTTTTGAACCCCCAATCCCTGCCCATTACCCAGAACCTTCTAGTGAGGCTGACCCTACCCACGCTCTTTCTCTCCAGTCCACGTTGGCCGTGTGGGTGAAGTGGCCTATTCACTCCAGCACTCCAGAGCTGGCTGGGAACAAGAGGCAGTTTGGGTCTGTCTGCCACCAGGACCCCAGGTAGGTCACCATGGTGGGGCCCGCCCTGCCGTTCCCAATCCCTTGCCCTGGACTAGAGACCCGTAGCATGATAGATTTGAGAGCTTTGATGCGAATGGCCTACTTCTGTTGAAGGGTGGAATGGGTGGAAGGGGATGAGCATGTAGGATCAGTTTGGGGGGAATTTAGATTGTTCCAACTTGGGGCTACAAATATTTGGGTTGGTGTGGGGAGGCCCGGGAAGGTGAGGGCCAATGGCAGAGGGTCTGACCAGCTATGGCATTGCAGGGTCTGTGATGAGCCATCCTCTGAGGGCCCACATGAATGGCCGGATGACATCACTAAGTGGCCGGTAAGCAGGATACCTTCATCGATGGGAGGGAAGTAATGGGCACCTTCAACTCTGGAGACGCAACTGTCCCCTAACCCCGGGATCCTGTGATATTGCAGCTCTCAGGGACAACCAGACCTAGGCCAAGTGTCCTTATTCTTCCTGAATCTGTGGATGTGGGGCTGCCTAGTGGAAGAAAAAGCCAGGCAGGTGCCCAGGGACCTCCAGGCAGTTCTCCATCCCCAAGGGACGATGGGAATGGCTCAAACCCTACTTTATAAAGACATCACATAGAACATCAGTCCTTGGAATTTATATATTCCTGTCCTTTTTAGGCCCTCTCTCAGCCCAGCTTCACAGTTTGTGCCTGGCAAAACCTGGGACAGAGCTCACTTTAGGAATACCAGTTAGAAAACACATTGCGAAGGATCATAAGGTGGAGAGAATCTTGGAGAAGCTGTCATCCAAAACTCTCAATTTACATATAGAGAAAAGTCCAAAGAGTGACTTGCCTAAAGCCACCAAGGCAGTAAATAGCACGGCTGGGATTTTAAGCCCAAGGCTTCTGACTCCAGCTCCCAACCCTTAACACGCACCCTTATAGTCATCTAAAAAGCTCTCCTAAAGCCATACTATCACCAAAGCCTGGGTCAAGGTTTACGGTCCCCATTTTACCGAGGACACTGAGACTCAGGGGGAAAGAGATGGCTGTAAGGAGTAGCAAGAATGGACATAGAATGAGAACCTAGGCCTCTGGCCTGAGAGCTTGGGCTTCTTTTGGTGATACTCAGTGCCCTGGGCACTGTGGGCAGTAGGAAGGGGCAAGCCAAGGGGTGCCTTACTGAACCAGTCTTGCCCTTCCTCATCCATATGGGGAGGGAATGACTTTCCTTTCTCTCCTAACCTGTCTAACCCAGATCTGCACCAAAAACAGCGCTGGGAACCGCACCAACCACCCCCACATGGACTGTGCCATCACCGGGAGGCCTTGCTGCATTGGTACCAAAGGAAGGTGAGAGAGGACTAGCCCCTGCCTCCCCAACCAGGCTTCTCAGGGACTGGTGCGGTGGGTGCTGGGACATATGGGAAAGGCCTGAATCATCCACTGGCTGGATAATGGAGACTTAACTAGATTGCCGCACTAAGTTTTGATGTCCTGAGAGAGTAACAGGCTGGGAGGAGGAGACCAGATTATAGAGGACCATTGGGGTGACTCAAAGCCAGCTACTACCCTGTCTGAACTTTCCTCCCTCTTAAGGTGTGAAATCACTTCTCGGGAATACTGTGACTTCATGAGGGGCTATTTCCACGAGGAGGCCACCTTGTGCTCCCAGGTATGGGGGTGGGCGCAGGGAAAACCTTTTCAGGCTCCTTTAGGAATAATAATAAAAAGGCCAAATGTCTGAACAGTGTGTTTGGGGAGGGGAGCACCAGGAGGCTGATGGCAAAAGGATTTGAGGTCTTTTCCCTGGGGATACTGATGGGCCACTGTCCATGCAGGTGCACTGCATGGATGACGTCTGTGGCCTTCTGCCTTTCCTAAACCCTGAGGTTCCTGACCAGTTCTATCGCCTCTGGCTCTCTCTTTTCCTACATGCTGGGTAAGTGACTGCCCTCCTGGGGTGGGGATGACCAGGCTTGCTGGGCCTATTTGCCTCCTGTGTTTCCTTATCCTCACTGTCCAGTTTTGGCAGGAATTGGGGTTAGGCATAGAGGTGGGGAAAATTAAAAGCATTAATTAAATGACTACTGTGCGCAAAGTGCCCCATTTATAAATAGAAAAATGCCTTCTAACAGAGAGGATAACATATGGACTTTAGTGATCTAGGTGGGGTGAACCCTAGGGTTTGTAAGAGAAAATAGGTGTATATAGTTCTAAGTATTCTGCTCCCCTTTCCTTAACAGGATCTTGCACTGCCTGGTATCTGTCTGCTTCCAAATGACGATCCTTAGGGACCTGGAGAAGCTAGCTGGGTGGCACCGTATCTCTATCATCTACCTTCTGAGTGGTATCACAGGCAACCTGGCTAGTGCTATCTTCTTGCCTTACCGGGCTGAGGTAAGGCTCTAAGGCGTTCCCATGGGGCACATACATGTCAGTCAGTCTGGGTGCTATTAGGATCTATCTGTTTTCACAGACCTTCCTTCAGTTTGGCTCACTGAGGAATGCTTTGCCTTTCTGGTTGTCATTTTCTCATCTTTAGAGGGAGGGGACTATACTAAATCAGTGGGATTTCCTTTGAGTCCTGATAGACCACAGTTCAACATCCTGAGAGTTCTTTCACTGTGGTCCTTGAAACCAGCGTTTTCTTGTATTGTTTTGAATCTTATTTTCCTAACATGAATGTAAGGTAGTCGAGTGCTGGGCCTATCTCCTTTTCTTCATATCCCCCAGAGCTTAAGTGACACATTCTGGATACATGAAGACTCCTTTGAAGGTTAGAGGCAGCATTATGTCACTGACCCTCATTTTCTCTGGCACATTGCTGAAAATGTACCTAAAGAGAATTTTTTGCAAATGAGAAATATTGAACCACTTTGTCCCTAGTATGGGATCAGACACAGTAGGGGAGAATTCCAAAAAAGCGCTTAATGAAATCACTACCCTCATGGAACTTGTAAACTCTTAAGTGTATGATGGAAATCTTGGCCTCAGGAAAGAGTTTTACAAAATGTCCCTTCTTGCTTTTGGCTAGTTGGGGACTATGGGAATGAAATGGTGCACGTTATTAGATGGGAATACTTCATTATTTCCTTAAATGCTTTTCTTAGTTACAAGGGAAAGGCTCATGGATTAAGTGGTGTGTATGTGTATATGAGAGAAGAGGGTAGGTGGGAATGATATCCAGAAAGGACTAATATAAAAACAAAAATCATTTCAATAAACTTATTCCCACAACTTAAAAAAAAGACAAGATTTGTGGGGTTCCAGTCCTGGCCCCACCACTAACTCATTCCTTTTCTATAAGATTGGATTTACAAGCTTATTCAAGATTGTAAGAGATACAAAAGGCTGACTAGAAAAGGTTCTTGTTACAATGATTTTACAAATTGCACTACAAATTAATCTTTTAAAGTGGAACATTTCAGGTTTATTCAAGATAATCTAGAACCGTCCAATCAAGAAACTTGAACCAATCAAATTCTTGGTTCCTTTGAAAATTGTGGTTAGTCAGTCTGTAAATAAAGGGTTTACTGTGTTCCAGGCACTATGCTTAGCATTAAGTTAAGGCAGAATTCCTGGTCTAATTGGGGATGCAATATGTAGGCTACTATGTATAAACAAACTATCTAGGACGAATAGGAAACAATTCACAGAGGAAAGACTTCTTGTAAGAGGTGATGGGACAGTGAGCAGACTGGGAGTTTGAGTCTAAAGGTACTCTAGAAAGAAACAGGCCTTTAACAAGCCTGTTTGCTAGGGCACTTCTGAGCCCAATCTGTTCCAGTCCCTCTCCCTTACCCCATCTTTTCATTTTTAGTCTTGGCCCCATCTCTTCCCCTAGTGGGCTACCCCAGCAGCTCCCCCTTCTCATCATTTCCCTTCTTGCAGGTTGGCCCCGCTGGTTCCCAGTTTGGCATCCTTGCCTGCCTGTTTGTGGAGCTGTTCCAGAGCTGGCAGATCCTGGCTCAGCCTTGGCGAGCCTTCTTCAAGCTTCTGGCTGTGGTGCTGTTCCTCTTCACCTTTGGCCTCCTGCCCTGGATCGACAATTTTGCCCACATCTCTGGGTTCATCAGTGGCTTCTTTCTTTCCTTTGCCTTCTTGCCCTACATCAGCTTCGGCAAGTTTGACCTGTATCGCAAGCGGTGCCAGATCATCGTCTTCCAGATCATTTTCCTGGGGCTCCTCTCTGGTCTGGTGATCCTCTTCTACTTCTACCCGATCCGCTGTGAGTGGTGCGAGTTCCTCACATGCATCCCCTTCACAGACAAGTTTTGTGAGAAATATGAATTGGATGCTCAGCTCCACTGATCCAGGGCCATGGGAGGTGGAACTTGGAAGGGAGGGGACAGTGGTGCTGGACTGGAGCTAGGAGCTGTGTCTCCCTTTCCCCCAGGTGGGGACAGACCCAGTCCCATCCCACTGGCCAATCTTGCCCACCTCCCAGACTTCTGCTCTCGGCAGTCCAGCCTGGCCCTGCCTCATCTCACCGTGACTCACATGTTTCCTGAAAACAGAATGATTGTGCCTTGTTCAGTTTTGTTGAACCCCTTTTATGCTTCCAGGTTTTTATTACACTAGTGTCCATAACTACCTTTTTAACTAGCCCAGCTGACGACCACCACACGTGGCCAATAAATGGAACGGGAGCGTTTTAGCTGCCATTAACTCAGCTTGTTCCTGTCTCTTTCTCCTTTCTAGGCCGTCAACCTCAGTGGGGTAAGGGAGAACCTTCAAAGGCAACCGGAAAACAGTAGCCATAGGTACCAGGGACATTATGATAATATGGAGCCACGAAATTATGGAAGGTTCAGATGAACTTTTCAAGAAATCAATCAGACTAGGGTGGGGGAGAGGCAAAATTATTATTTTTAAGAGTTGAAGAATTTTAAAGGAAGGTAGGAAGATAGGAATATGGTGGGAGTAGGCAAGGGGAAGCTTTGCCAGGTCAGGAAAAAAGTGGTCCCAGTCACTAGTATGAGAAAAGATGCTTCTGAATACAAGACAACAAAAGGACTCAAGTGCCTTTCATCAGCAGAAACAATGTTTTATAGAAATTGTAGCCCCACTTCCCTTCCTTTTTACTCAAAATAAAGATCCATAGAGTTTGAATGTAACAACAAGAATAGAAGAGGGGCAACTGGGTAGTACAGTGGGTAGTGCCAGGCCTGAAGTTGGGAGGAGTTGAATTCAAATTTAACCTCAGACAGTTCCTAATTCTTAGGCAAGTTACTTAACCTTGATTGCCTAGCCCTTGCTACTGTCATATAGAGCTGGTTAACTAAGACAGCAGATAAGGGTTTGTAAAAAAAAAAAATACATATAGAGGAGAGATAGGGGGCAAATACAATGAAAACATTCAGAGGGTGCTGGGCCCAGTAGGTAGGTCATACCCAAAGCACCAAGTTTCAAGTCTTCTGCTCCTTGGGATAGCCCAATGTTGTTATCCCTTTCCTTTCCAGTCATGCTCAGGGCTGGATAAAAAGATCTCACTCCTGGATTTGTACTGCGGATCCCTATAAAACAAGGAACCTTTCAATCAGGCAATTCTGAATTGGTAAAATATTTGATTATGTTGCCAAAAAGTGGGACCCATCTCCAGAGGAAAGTGACAGTATTTGACACAAGGACCCGCTCCCTTTAGACTGGACTGGATTAGGAAGAGAGCTGGGCATAGGTCTTAATAGGTCTTCTACCTTTTTGAAAACAAAGTTTGAAAACAATGGTCTGATCATTACTAGAGGAAGGGGGGTAGCTGAAGAACCTGCCCTCAAAGACCTAAACTCACTAGTGTGGGAAGTAAAAGTGTGAGAGTGTATAAATGTGCAATGTTAGTCAGACTGGGTTTACCTGGAGGTTTTTAAGGTCCTTTGAAGAAAAGCTCCAAAGGAAGTTTATAGGCTTCCTGAGTGCTAACAATGTCACTTTATATGTTGTGTCATTGACCAGCTGTCATCTCCAGCAGTGGAGATGACCTGCACTGGGTGAGCCATGCTTTTTCCTCTCCTCTCCTCACCTTTGATAACAAACAGCATACATGTAGAAGCGGGCTACAGTTAGAAGCAAAATCTGTGGCCAGGGAACAATATGATGCTACATGGGCCTTGTGAATAGCAATCAATGCCATCGACTTCATAATTATACCTATATTTCTAGAGGACTTTATAATTTACAAAGTATGTTCTTTACAATGACTTTGGGTTGTTTTATAGTTAATTATCTCAATCTAACAGATGAAGAATCTACGCATTCAGAGTTACACAGTTATAAGGCTTAGTGCAGAAAACAAAAATGGGACACCTAGTGTTAGGATTTTAACATATGTGTGGTGATAAATGCTAAGCCAACACCCAGGTCTCATGCTGTGGCAGAAAAAGGAAGGGACTAGAGACCCGGGTTCAAAACCCAGCTCTTGTAATAACTAGCTGTCTGACCCCAAGCCAAGTCTCAATCTCTCTTCTGCCTAGTCTCCTCACCTGTAAAATGAAGAAGTTAGGCTAAATGATCCCCAAGTTCCCTACTAGCTAAAAGGAAAAAAAAAAAGGTCTTAAAATCTCTAAGTTGAATGCTTTTTTGCCACCCTCTACCCATGCCACAAATCACCTGAATGAGAAGATGATCTATCCTGGCAGCCTCCTGCATCCTTCTTTCTTCAGAAGGCTAGAAATAGCACAAAAAGGATGACTGTCGCACAGACCAAGGCCACTGCCCAGACCTAATCCCCTGGCCCAACCAGCTATTGGAATAACTACAAACTCGTGAGTCCCAAATTAGGGGACATTATGAGCTAGTATACAGAGAGGCAGATCATTGTGGCAGTTAGGAAAAAGTCTAACACTGGCATGAGCCTAAATGGACTGAAGTAAATGCTATAAGTGCAAACCTATCCTGATCCTTAGGATAAAAAGGCTCACCAAGTCTTTTCTTAAGCATTACCTCATTTGTTCCTCAGCTTCTTGATAAAGGAGACCTCATCTCTGTTTCGGATGCCGTACCTGAAAGGGAATACTGGTTACTAGTCTGGAATCATACACCACAGTGATTCCTTTAGGCTGGCTTGGGGTTTTGTATAGGGTCTTGCTCTGTCACAAAGGACAAAGCTAGAACAGTGGACTGAGGCTGGGGAACTGATGCTCAGATAAGCAGTAAAAATCCTAACCTTATTGCTTAGTGGGAGATCTTGAACCCTGGGCTAAAAAATAACTTAAGATGTGTTGGATTCAGGCTCTTTCTACATTTAGCTCACTAACATGAGGGAGAAAGATGATACAAAGTATCAAAGTCCATCTCTTTAACTTAAGATGATGTTATTACCTTCCTTCAGCTCAATTCCTTTTGGTCCAGTTATTTCCATGATTGGTTAAAGGCTAACTTTGGACTAACAAGGATCACATTTTTAATGTGTGTTTTCCTTATAATAGTCATATGGCAAACCAATCCAGTATCCTGTATCCTTGCCAAGAAAACCTCATAAAAGGTATGTATGGTTCATAGGGTCATGAAGAGTCAGACAACGGAATAACAAGGCCTTTAAACCTCGTTGTAGAGCCCGATAAGCGGGTCTACAAGGAAGGGGTTGTCCTTTGTGATAGGGACCCGAGGAGAAGTAGGGAATTGGCAAACCAGGGTGAAGAATGACAGACACGGACAAGTCAGTGTTTAAATAGGGCAGGCAACCCCTATGATTTTCCCCTTGGGAGGAAAATATGGGGATCAATGGAACACGAGGTAAAGGAGAAGATTAAGGTGGAGAATGTAAGCCATAGCCCAGGGAGAGGCTTTAGAGAGGGAGAGATGGAGATTGCTAGAGCAGATTGAAGATCCAAGAGAAAGATTCATAGTCGCCACCTCTATATTTATTGCCTTAGTCTGTTTAGGGAAGTATTCCCAAGCACGTAGTAACCACTTTACAAAGCATGGACCATATGGATTGGATGGTGAGGTAAGACCACTTTCCTGGGCAATTGTGGCTCCGATCATGTTAATGAGTCTGCCCTAGGCAAGGGCCACATGGCCATTTCAAGGTTACATTCACAAACCTTATTGGTAAAACCTTGTGCTTGGAGACACAGTAGCCATATATTTATGATTCATAGATGTGAATATTCTTGGGATGCTACACTCGTTCCATTTTTACCTTTGTCTACCTGTTCTCTTCTTCTCTTCCTATTTGATATCAAAACTGGGGTCAAGCTAACATTTTAGGAAAGCTGCTAACAGCCAAACTTTCCAAAAAAGAAGCCATTCATCAATTCAAAATTTATCAGACACATGGAGATCCCTGTGTTGTTGTACACGTCCCCTCATACCTATGTTCAGAATACTATTCTGGGAATGTTGAGTGGGGAGAACATGTTCTCAGTCCTTTATGAATTAAATGGGCACCTTGAATGTCTGCAATCATTTAGGCAATGCTGGTCTACATGAACTGATCTCTAGAACTTCCTGCAGCATAAATGAAATGGGCCACTTACTCTCGGAGCTTCTTTCCATCTTCAGTTAGCTTCTCTCCAGCAAAAGTGAGATGATATGTTCTCCATATATATGACCTGAAGATCTCGCCAAGAATTTAAAAGAAATAGTGAAATAAAACATTAGAACTCAATGCAAAGGTAAACAATGCCTATTATCAAAGCTAGATCCCAAGTGCTCTCTAAGATTATTCGGTAGACTAGTTTCCTTCTGAGGAGTAAGGCTATTCAAGTATTCCTATGTGTCAACAAAGTGGCACAGTGATGAAAGTGCTGAGTGTGTATGTAGTCAGGAAAACCCATCTTCCAGACTTCAAATCTGACCTTAGACACTTCACAGCTTTATGACCCTATCACTTAACCCTGTTTGCTTCAGTTCCTCATCTATAAAATGAACTAAATAAATAAAAAACCATTCCAGTGTCTTTGCCAAGAAAATCCCAAAAGGGGTCACAAAAAGTCAGAAACAACTGAAAAGCAACTAAACAAAATCTGTCAAAGGGAAAAGAGATCCTGAATAAATGAATAACCATTAGCTTTCCCTAGAGATCCTAGAGCTAGAGGTCTGATATTTATTTCCTTGTCAAGACTTCTATTCAAGCTAAGGGACAGAGAAGAGATGATAAATCTTTTAACAACTCACCAGCTGATATGCTGTATGCCTCCCTCTCTCTCCTGTTTGAGTTGCACATATCTCTGGATAGCCTTCTTCAGGTCCAGGGTTGTAGCATTTTGCACCACGACAACAGCTGAAATGTAGGTACAAAGCATATAAAAGTTCCTAATGGGCAACCTGCTCTGTCCACCCATCCTAGCTTTAACCTAACTGCCTACAATGGGGTGGGGCTCTTCAAAAAGGAAGGGAATTGTAACTCAAGAGACTGGTAGGAGGAAGTGGGCAGAAATCTTAGGATTTGGACCTGATTTAACTTTGGGGCAAGCTCCTTCCCCTCTCCACTGTCAGCTAATCCTGACTAGGTTTTACCACCCCTAGTAGCAAGTCTCCCAAATGGTTACAGTAGCCAAATATGAATGTTAACTATCTCCAGGGCAGTCAAAATGAGGAAAAAAGATGACTAAAAAGTTCTTACGCATCACTTCTCCATCCACTTTGCACACTCTGACAGTCATGGCTTGGCCATATTCCAGGGCTATCTGAGAATTTATCTCCTCCAACGTGACCTGGAACACAATACTAATTACTTAGAGAAAAAAGACTATTAGACTTAGACCTAGAAAAGGTTCTGTAAGACTATCTGGAAAGTGATGCCCTTTCTCTTTAAGGTTTACAAAGGGCCTTCTTCCCAGCAAGCCTATAGGTAGACAGCTTAATATACATTATCTTCATTTCAGAGGAATCTGAAGTTCAGAAAGGTTAAGAGTATTATATTTTACAGAACTTGTTTTAGTGTCTAGGACCAAGATGGTAACAAGTTTTGTTTTGAAAAGACTTTTACTTATACTGGTTCCAAGTCTGAAGGGCAGAATGGGCTAGGCAACAGGGGTCATGATTTGCCTAGGAAGTGTGAACCCAGGACCTCCAATCTCTAAGCTTGGCTCTCAATACACCAAACCTACCTCGTTGCCCCAGTAACAGGTTTTTTACTTCACTGTGCTTGTCTGCCAAAAGGGGAATAAGTTGAGTAGAAGCCATTGGTAGCTACTGCCTAGTCTGATCCACACAATGCTAATGCCCATTCCCCTCCTATTTCCTCAATTACACAGACCTCACGAGCTTGGAAGGACCAGATTCTAATTTCTACTTGGTTGCACTCATTTTTAGACTCTTGGCTTCACCATCCGGAACCTCCCTCCTCTCCCAACTCCCCCGGATTAGACTGTAAGCTTCAGTTTTGTATCCTGATGGTTTAGCACAACGCCTGGCATGTAGCAGGCATTTAGTAAACGTTAACATTCATTTTAATTCGTGACCGCTGGTTTTCACATATTACTATACGAGGCCAGGACAGAAAGCTGCGGGAGCTTGGGCCTGGGTCCCAGCGACCCTTTCCTTTCCGTACTTGGATAGGCAGGTCACAGAGCAGTGGATCCTGAACAATCATGGCGAGTCCCTCTTGAAATACGTCCACCACCTCGGCGTGAGGCAGCGCCTCCTCTTCGTCATCCTCATCCTCTCCACCGCCGCCGCTGCTCTCTGCTTCGACCTCTTCCTTAACGACCTGTAGCTTCTCCCCTATATCCCAGTCCTCTTCCTCCATGCCTTCAGCAGGAAACTTCCGAGTAAGCGTTCGCGTTCTCAAAGCGGCCTCTGGGAAATAGGAGAAAAGAGGACTGCCGCAGGGGCCGCTGGGAAACGGCTATTGGTCAAAAGAGAGGGGCGGGGCTTTGATGGCGGCTGACTAGGGCCAGAAGGCAGACGGGGAACGGCTATTGGTGGAAAGGGAGAGGCGGGGCTTCATAGGAGATGGCTGTAAGTGAGAGGAGAAGCCGGGTCAACTAGTGGAGAGGTTTGCCGACAGAGACAATGGGGAATAGCCATTGGTGGGAGTGAGGGGCGGAGCTTGGGTTGTCGCGATCTAGTGAGGTCGAATTGTCGCCTGCTGGTGGAAGTTAGTGGGTCGCAGTAAAGATGCTACTTTTCTGTCCAGGCTGCGGGAATGGGTTGATCGTGGAGGAGGGACAACGCTGCCACCGCTTCGCTTGCAACACGTGCCCTTACGTGCACAACATCACCCGGAAGGTGTGGGCTGGTCTGTTGGGGGGGGGGGAAGGGAAGAGGGGGGCGTTATCTGTTATGAAAGGACACGAATAGGTGTAGTGGTGCGTGTGGATGCACGCTTGCGTTTGTAGGAAAAGCGTGGTCTAGGAGGTATATAGAACACTGGACTTGGGAGCCCAAAAGACCTCGACTAGTTGTGCGACTCCGAAAAAATCACTCAATTTCTTTGAATCTAAATGTTTCTATTTGTAAAAGGAGGGAATTGGGTTAGATGGTCCCTTTCAGTTCTCAGTCTATGGCCCTTTGAGCCTAAATGAAAGAGGAAAATCATCTGTGGAGTAAAGGAGATGGCTGAGAGGGGAGAAGGAAACCTGAGAGACCAAGTGGAAGGTATAAAGAGTAGTGTGTGATATAAGGAGTGGGAGTTGTGAAGTCGTACGAGGAAAATAGACTGTCATAAGTAGAGCTGGAAGTAAAGCTATACAAGTTAGGGTGACCGATCCATCAATAAAAATTTATTATGCTGCCTGTTATGTGTCGGGCATTGTGCTAAGTGCTGGAATAACATACCTTTTAATGACTATTAAAATTTACATATTTTTAATGACAGAAAATTCTGCTCTCCTTAGTTTGAAAATCACTTGTGTTAGAGTGAAACTTATTGATTTTAAGGGGACACTATTTTCAAATTTTCCTTGCATTGCTGTTAAAGATAAAAAAATCTATTAAATGGGGTAAAGTGCTAGAGAAGAGAAACTCATAGATTATAGATTTGTCCATTTTATAACTCCTGATATTCTGTTTTTCAAACTTACCCTGACTTCCAAGCCCTCCACTTTGCATTTCTTTCCCACCTATCACTCATGCATTAGTTATACTCTCTTGCCTTCTGAAAAAAAATTTTTTAAACCCTTACCTTCTGTCTTAGAATCATATATATATATATATATATATAAAATACTGTATATTGATTCTAAGGCAGAAGAATGGTAAGGGCTAGGCAATAGGGGTTAAGTGACTTGCCCAGGGTCACACAGCTAGGAAGTATCTGAGGCCAGATGTGAACCCAGGACCTCCTGTCTCTGGGCCTGGCTCTCAATCCACTGAGCTACCTAGCTGCCCCCTTGCCATATGAATTTTGACCAGCAAACCAGTTCAACTCTGCATTATTCTCTTTTCTCATTGACCTGTCAAGCCTTAGATTACCCCTACCACCCAAACTACCTTTGCTTCTCTTCATATACTCCTGAACAAAGCTGTATAAAATCACAAAACTGTGCTGACTAGGTCTATTAGAAATTTGTTTCCTAATCTTAATTGGGTCCTCACTGAAGTCAATTAGTCCTTTTATATCTCCTTAATTAATTCATTCTCCACAGTAGCATTTTAAAAAAATTATTTGTTTTTTAAGTATTTTTCCATGGTTCCATGGTTCATGTTCTTTCCCTTCCCTTTTCCTTCCTTGCCTCCTGGAGCCAACAAGCAATTCCACTGGATTATATATGTATTATCATTCAATACCTATTTCCATATTATTCATTTTTGTAAGAGAGTAATCTTTTAAAAACCAAAATTCCAAATCCTATACTCATATAAACAAATGATAAATCCTACATTTTTCTTCTGCATTTCTAGTCCCACAATTCTTTCTCTCAGTTCCACAGTAGCTTTTCTTAACTTGTTCATCCCTCTTCAAAACAATCATTTCTCCCCCTTCCTCCACTTGCTCAGCTGAGAACCTTGCTTCATCTTTCATTGAAAAAAATTGAGGCCTAGATGTTTTTTTTGCCACTACTCCTTCACTCCTGTCTCGTGAGAAGAGGTGGCTTTCTCACCAAGTCAGTCTCATCTTTTCCAAGATTATTTTCTTCTGTCATCCTGACTCTTGACACTAATCTTCAATCTCTGTGTCTTAGCTGGCAGTTTTTCTCCTGCCTACAAGTATGCCCATGCCTCCCCCTTCCTAAAAAACTCTTCCTTGATCCTTCCATCCCTCCTAACTATTTCCTCTTTTATGACTAAACTCTTTGAAGACTCTCAACCATATATGCCTATACTTCTCCTGACACTCTTAACTCTCTAGAGTTTTACTTCTGTGGAGATAATTTTAGGGTTGTGACTTAAAAATCTGAATTAATTGGTCACTAGGGGAAAAATGCCAAATAAAATACCCAAGTCAGCCTGGAAATTTATGGTAATTTTAATTAATATAGAGGGAAGGATTTTAAGGAGGAAGAGTGAAGAGGATATAGGATTTCTCCCGCCTGGCCTGTGCCAAGGGGAGTTCAAGATCTCCCACACTAGGTCTATGAAGGAGACTAGAGGCTTCTAAGAGGATAAAGTTTGGAAAGTAAAGGAGGAAAAACTCAACCAGAAACTCACCACCGAACCGGACAAAAGCTGTAGCCACTCCAAGATGCTGAAAGGCCCAGCACGCTGCCACCAGCCACCTCTCCGTGGCCAAAGGGACCAGATAGAGGAAGTGATGCCAAATATATAGACCTTTTACTCTTGTGTCCCCTCCTCTAAATTTTCACATCTACCAGTCACATTAGAGGCTTTTCTCCAGGACTGTCCATTCTGTAGTTCTCATCTTCTTTGATTAGATTATATCTTTTGAGTTAACACTTCTTTGTTAAGTTCACCTTTTGTTAGTTACTTAACCTTTTTGTGATTAATTTACCATTTATAGTTACTTAACACCTTTTTGTATTAAGATCTTAAAATAGACTTAAAGTTTTAGCTTTACTATAAAGTAAGAACTAAGTACTTTCATTGTTCAATCAGGAGATTACAACTTCATCTTCTCCATAAAGTAAGATCTAAGAAGGGTGGAGTAATCTAAATTTCACACTTCTGATCTCATCTTTCAACCAAAGTTGCTATCTCCAAAGTTTTCAGTGATCTTTTATTTGCCAAATCTAATGGCCTTTTCTCAATTCTCATCTTTTCTGACTTCTGCAGTCTTTGATATTTTTTAATTACCCTTTTCTTCTTGGTACTCATTCTCAAAAGATTTTTGTGACACTGCCCTCTTGTGGTTCTTCTACTATCGAACCACTCCCCAATCTCATTTTTTGCATCTTTATCTAGGCAGTGCTTGCTAATCATGGGCTTCTTTACAGCTCTGTACAGGCCCTTTACTCTTTATTATACTATTTCCTCTTAGTGATCTTGTTAGCTTCCATTGATTCAGTTATCATCTCTATGCAGATGATTCTCAGATCTACTTATACAATCCTAACATTACTAATTTTCAGTTTTGTATCTTCAATTGCCTTTTGTACATTTCAAACGGAATATCTTATAAACATCTTAAACTCAACATGTCTAATTACGAATCAGTTTTCTGCATCATCCATTTTCCAACACTCCCTTCCTAATTTCTCTTTTACTGCTGAAGATACCACTATCCTTCAAGTCACCCAGGCTTATAATCTAGGTCATCCTTACCTGACTCTTAACCCATGTTCAATCTGTTGCCAAGATTTTATGGATTATAGCTTTACATTATTTCTTTCCTTCCTCCACAATATACTTTGGTTCAGTGCTATTGGCCTTCTTGGTGTTCAGTGCACAAGACTCTCCATTTCTCAATACTGTCCATGCTTTAAAAAAAATTCAATTTATTTTCAGCTTAGCATTTTCTCCTTCCCCATTGAGAAAGCAAGGAGGAGGTGAACCCTGTTATAGACGTGTATAGTCAAGAAAAACAGATTATTACTTCATTAGCCATGTCCAAAAAATACATGCCTCTCTATCTGGAGGTGGATAACCCGTTTTAACACAAATCCTTTGGAATTATGGTTGATTAAGGTGTTGATCAGTGTTCTTAAGGTGTTGATCAGTGTTCTTAAGTTGTTCACAGTTGTCTTTACACTATTGTTGTTTATTTATTTATCTCATAGACTATTAGAGCCAAGAGGGACCTTATAAGTTACCTAGTCTTGTCTCATAATTTTACAGATGTATAAGCTGATAGCAAAAGAAAAAATGACTTCCTCAAGATTACACATCTAATTGTGGGACCTTGATTTAGATCCTGGTGTTCTGATTTTCAGTTTGCTCTTTTTTCTGTTATATACCATTTGCTTCTTGGTTTTGATTATCTTTATTTAATCTTCCTAGCTAATTTCCTTAGAGTACCCTTATTGACACCTAAATTACTTTTCTCCCATTCTTTGGTCTCTCCTCAGATATCTGCTTTGGTTGATAAATTTCCATTTATTCGGTCATTGGTCAATAGTTTTTGTTTTTTTTTAAACCCCTACCTTCCATCTTAGAATCAATACTGTATATTGGTTCCAAGGCAGAAGAGTGGTAAGGACTAGGCAGTGGGGGCTAAGTGACTTGTCCAGGGTTATAGAGCTGGGAAGTTTCTGAAGCCAGATTTGAACCTAGGACCTCCCATCTCTAAGCCTGGTCCTGATTCCACTGAGCCACCCACTGCCCCCTTGTTAATAGTATTTGAACCCTGTGTAGAGTTAAATGATCTTATTGGAACCTGGATGGGTGAGATGGATGCCATTCTGTTTTCTGGGGTTTTGATGTGGTATTGCGGTTTGCTAGGTAACGAATCGGAAGTATCCAAAGCTGAAGGAAGTGGATGATGTGCTTGGTGGAGCTGCTGCTTGGGAGAATGTTGACTCTACTGCAGGTAAGAATCAGGGCCCCATTTCTCTAGACCCTGCCAAGGGTATGAAAAGCAGTTGTACCAGTGACATGAGACTGCTGACCACTTCCCTTCACATCATACACTCAAAATAGTTCCCTGTATAACAAGCATGAAAGACTTTTAATGTAATGCTTAATTTTTTTTTTGTAAGAGCTATTTCTATAATATTCTAGAGTTTACAAAGCACTTTACTCACATCATTTCTGTTTTTTTTTAATATTATCTCAATGAAAATGTTCCTCTTATCCACTTTTTAAATTAAGATTTAACATTGTTGTTCATTTGTTTTAGTTCCATCTGTTTGTGACCCCATTTGGCTTTTCTTGGCAAAGATACTGGAGTATTTTGCTATTTCCTTCTCTAGCTCATTTTATAGATAAGGAAATAGGGTTAAGTGACTTGCCCAGGTTCTAAGCCTGCATTTGAACTCATGAAGATGAATTTTCCTGACTCTAGGAGATTGTACCATCCAATTTTCCATTAGATACTCAAGTTAGGGAATATAGAATTTACTTTAATAAATACAACAAATGAAAAATAGTCTTTAATTATATATTAACTATCACTTTTTTCTCAGTAATATTTTATTGTGTTTTTTCCCAATTATACATAGAAACAGTTTTAAACATTTGTTTACTGATAATTTGCAATCTAAATTTCTTCCATTTTCTTCTCCTACAAGTAATCTTGTATAATATGTTAACTATCTGTGAAAAGTGTTTTTGTAGTTGTGTTCTTATAGTTCCTGGGTTTTTCTTAGCCAGGTAATCACAGGTAGTTCTTAGTTGTGCCTGAGTTCACTTGAATTTTTACTCCTTATATTTTAAAATTAAATAGTTTTTTGCTTAAACCCTTCTATTCCATCTTAGAATCAATACTGTGTTTTGGTTAAAAGCAGAGGAGAGGTAAGGGCTAGACAATTGGGCTTAAGTGACTTGCCTAGGGTCACACAGCTAGGAAGTGTGTGAGGCCAGATTTGAATCTGGGACCTCCTGTCTGTAAAGGATAATTTTAGCATTGTGACCTAATCTATATTAATTATTTGGTTGCCATGGATATCCCAAATAAAAAAATACCCAAGTTAGCTGGAAATTTATGGTGATTTAATTAATATAGTGGAAAGAAATTAAGAAGGGAGAAGGAAAGGGTGTAGGATTTCTTCTGTCTGGCTTGTGCCAGGGGGTGATTAGATGATCTAGGAAGGTAAGGTTTTGGAGGGTAAAGGAGGAAGGAATCAGCCTGAACTCCAAGAGGGCTCAGCCAAGATGCCTGAACCTGAATTAGCTCAAGAGCAAACTCACTGCCAAAACCCAGACAAATAGCTGCCACCACGCCAAGATGTCTGAATGCTTAGCACACTGCCAGCCAGAGCCACCTCTCAGGGGAAAGAGAGCAAAGAGAGGAAGTGACGTGCCCTATATAGACAGTTTTAGTCACTTTCCTGAGTCTCATCTGTACCAATGTTAGCTTAGCTTGACTTAGGACAGTCCAGGGGTCTGTCCGCTATTTCTGCACATATTTGTTGAAGGCCATCTTCTTAGATACTTAATCCTTGAATATGGGTGCAGACATTCCTGACCTTGTTAAACTTAAGTAGGGTGGAGCAATGTAGAGTTCCCAAGACCTGATTCTGTTAGACCAAGTATCTCCATTGTTACAAATCAGGAAATAGCTAAATCAAATCTTCTAAGGTATGGTCTGAGTAGGGTGGAGTAGTTTTAAAATTTGCATGTCTCTAGACCTGACTCTCAGTCCACTGAGACACCTAACAGCCTCCTCCAATTTTTTTTTTAATCCTAAAATCTTATTGTTTTTTGTTTTTTTTTACTCAGTAAGACAACAGAAAGAAGCCGATCAAACTGATCAAAACTTTGACATTTACATAAGACTAACTAGAAATCTACCTCTTTTATTGAGAACCCATGAGACTCTGGAAATTTTGTAGTCATCTTTTAACTGTTAATGAGCAATCAAGACCAACAGAAATGTTTGACAGTTTCTCAAGCCATAAACATTCAAATTTAATCTGATGGTGAAATAACCCAAGTTGTTTAATAAGGATGTTTTTTTTGGGGGATAACATTTGGATTTTTATGCCACAAGGACACAGGCTCCATCCAACACCCTTAATTTTTAACTCTTCTCTTTTGCTAAAGAATTTTGTCTTCACTATGACTGACTACTTGGGGAATTTCCCTTTTCCTAAGACTTTGTAGTAATCTGAATGTATAGCATCAATGGTGGGGGCAAGTCCATCCTTGTTTTTGGCATTGTTAATCCTGGTCTGCTCACTGAACAGTGTCCAGAACTTATCAAGTTTGACAGGTAGTAGCTTCGGTTCTTCTTCAAGTGGTAAACATATTACAAGCTGCAGTAAACAAACAAATATTAATTACATATATATATATATATATATAAATATGGACTTTATTGGTATAGAGGAATGATGATGATTTATATGGGTTTATTTTATATCCTAAAACTTTGCTAAATTTAATATTGTTTCTATAAGCTTTTTGATTGATTCTCTTTGATGCTCTAACTATACCATCCTATCATCTGTGAAGTGATAGCTTTATTTCCTTACTGCTTATTCTAATTCCTTCAATTTCTTCTTTTATTGCTATAGCTAGCGTTTCTAACTATAATATTGAGTAGGAACAATAATGGGCATCCTTGCTTCATCCCTGATCTAATTGGGAAGGTTTTTACTTTATCCCCATTTCAGATAATGTTTGCTAATGGGTTTTAGATAGGTGTTATATTTATCATTTTGAGGAACATTCAATTTAGTTTAATGTTTTTGATAGGAATAGGTATTGAATTTTGTCAAAAACTTTTTCAGCATCTATTGAGATAATCATTTGGTTTCTGTCAGTTTATTAGATATGGTCAGTTATGCTGATGGTTTTCATAATGTTGAACCATTCCTGCATTCTTTTTTTGTTTTTGAACCCTTACCTTCCATCTTGGAATCAATACTGTGTATTGGTTCCAAGGCAGAAGAGTGGTAAGGGCTAGGCAAAGGGGGTTAAATGACTTGCCCAAGGTCACATAGCTGGGAAGTGTCTGAGGCCAGATTTGAAACTAGGATCTCCCATCTCTTGGCCTGGCTCTCAATCCACTGAGCTACCCAGCTGCCCTCTATTCCATCATTCTTGGTAAAACCCACCTGGTTATTGTGGATGATCTTTGTGATGTATTGCTGTAATTTCTTTGCTAGTATTTTTATTTAAAATTTGTATTTATTAAAAAATTTTTATTTAAAAAATTTGCATCAATATTCATTAGGGAGATTTGTCTAGTTTTCTTTATTTTTTCTCTTCCTGATTTAGGTATCACAACCATATTTGTGTAATAAAAGGAATTTAATAGAGTTCTTTCCTCAGTTATTTTTCCAAATAATGTATATAGTATTGAAATTAATTGTTCTTTAATTGTTTGGTAGAATTCACATGTGAATCCATCTGGTCCTGGGGCTTTTTTTCTTAAGAGAATCCATTTATGGCTTGTTCAGTTTCTTTTTCTGAGATGAGATGCTTATTCCATTTCCTTTTCTGTTAATCTGGTCAATTTACATTTAAAAAAATATTAATCTATTTAGATTGTCAGATTTATTGGCATATTATTGGACAAAGTCATTCCTAATAAATTGCTTTAATTTCCTTTTTATTGGTTGTGAATTTGTCCTTTTCATTTTTGGTATTAGTAATTTGGGTTTTTTTGGATCAAATTAACCTATGGTTTTTCTACCTACCTGCCCCCCATAAAACCAACTCTTTGCCTAATTTATTAGTTCAATGATTTTCTTTTAATTTTATTAATTTCTCCTTTGATTTCTAGGATTTCCAATTTGGTATTTAATTGGGGATTTAAAATTTGTTCCTTTTCTAGTTTTTTTTAGTTGCTCATCTGATTCATTGATCTGTTTTTTTCTCTCTTTTATTGATGTAAGCATTTAGAGATATAAAATTTCCCCTAATGCTTTGGCTGCATCTTCAAATTTTGTTATGTTTTCTTCTTGTCATTCTCTTTAAGGAAATTACTGATTATTTCCTATGATTTGTTCTTTGACCCACTCATTCTTTAGGGTGAGGTTTTTAGTTTCCAATTAAATTCAACCCTTTTTTTCCTTTAGTTACTTGTTCAGTGTAATTTTTATAGCATTATGGTTTGAAAAGTATGTATTTAATATTTTTGCATTTGGTTATAAAGCTTTTATGCTTTATTTTATGATCAATTTTTGTAAAGGTGCCATGTATTGCTGAGAAAAAGGTATATTCCTTCCTATTACCATTCAGTTTTCTCAAAGTCTATCAAATCTAATTTTTCTAAAGTTTTATTTGCTTCTTTAATTTCTTTCTTGTTTATTTTTTGGTTTGATGTATCTAATTCTGAGAGGTGAAGATTAATATCTCCAACTAATATAGTTTTATTGTCTTTTTCCTCTTGTGATACATATAACTTCTCCTTTAGGAATTTGGATGCCATGCCATTTGGCACATGCATGCTTAATATTGATATTACTTCATTGTTTATATAGTTTCTTTTTATCAAGATGTAATTTCCTTCTTTATCTCTTTCAATTAAATCAGTTTTTGTTTTTGCTTTGTCTAAGATCTTAACTGCTATCACTACTTTTTTAACTTTGATTGAAGCATAGTAGATTCTGTTCCAGCCCTTTGCTTTTATTCTGTGTGTCTCCTTGCTTTAAATGTGTTTCTTGTAGAAAACATAGCGTGGGAATTCTGGCTTTTAATCCATTTTCTTCTCCTCTTATATTTTTATGGGTGTTTAGTTCATCCCAGTTCACATTCACAGTTAGGATTACTATGTTTTCCCCTCTATTTGATTTTTCCCCAACTTTCTCTTCATCTCATTTCAGCCTTTCCCTGTTCACAAATATTTCTGCTTCTGTCTTCCATCTCCCTGACTTTACCCTCCTTTTTTTTCTGTCCCTCTCTTTTCTCATTTCCCCTCCTCCTCTTACTTTCTTATAGGGTAAAATGGGTTTCTTTAGCTAACTGTGTGCACATGTTATTCCCACTTTTCTTCAATTCTTATGAGAGTAAGGTTCAAGCATTGCCCATTGCCCCTGTTTTCGCCATTTCCCTCTCCATGTAGTGATTCTTTTTTTTTTTTTTAATAAAACCCTTACCTTCCAGCTTGGAGTCAATACTGTATATTGGCTCCAAGGCAGAAGAGTGGTAAGGCCTAGGCAATGGTGGTCAAGTGATTTGCCCAAGGTCACACAGCTGGGAAGTGTCTGAGGCCAGATTTGAATCTAGGACCTCCCATCTCTAGGCCTGGCTCTCAATCCACTGAGCTACCCAGCTACCCCTCCACTTGTTGATTCTTACTTGCCTCCTCATGTGAAATAATTTACCTCCAATTTTCTCTCCTTTTCTCTTTTCCAAGTATATGCCTTTTTGTTTTGCCTTGTCTTTTTTTTGGCTATCATCCCAACTTATTCAATTTATTCTTTATGTCTATTTATGCTCCCATTCACTGTCCTAATAGTGATAAAGTTCTTAAGTGTCTTCCATGCCTTAAGGATACTAAATAATTTAGGTACCAATAAGTACTTCAAATATCATTGCTATCTTAAGTATCTTAATTATCACCTTATATAATAACTCAATACGTTTAATCCCATTTTCCCTTTGACAATCTTAAATATCTCTTGGATCACAGATATTTTAGTTATCACCTTATATAATAATAGAATTAGTTTAATCCTTTTGTTTCCCTTGATTACCATAAGTATCTCTTGTATCAGAGATTTTTTAGGTATCTTAATTATCATCTTATGTAATAATGCAATCAGTTTAACCCAATTGTTTCCCTTAAATACTTAAGCATCTTAAATATCTTAGGTATCTCTTAAATATCATAGATATTTGTGCTTCTCTTGAGTGTTGAATTTGTTCATCAAATTTTCTTTTCAGCCCTGGTTTTTGTCAGGAATGCCTGGAACTCCTCTATTTCATTAAATGTGTATTTCTTCCTCTGGAGTATTACACTCAGTTTTGTTGGGTAGGTGATTCTCAGTTGTCCTTGATCTGTGTTGGTGAAGGTGTGGTATATGTGCCCCAGTGGCCCAGAGGGGCTGTTTCGTTCCCCCTCTCCACAGAGCCCAAAGATATTTTTGCATGCCTTGCCCCCCCTATCTAGCCACTCAATTTGAGTACTTCCTCCTTCCACTATCTAGAGTAATTTGGGGAGGTAGGGGCCCACAGGCAACTTGAAGGTGCAGTTTGGGCATGAGATCTCAAAAAGGTTTGCCAACACTGTCCTAGATCTGTTTCCCTGTGGAATACAATATTCTATGCCTTTTGGTCCTTTAATATAGAAGCTGCTATGTCTTGTGTAATCCTGACTGTTGCTCAGTGATATTTGAATTAGATTTGTTTTTTTCCCCCAGCTGTTTACAGTATTTTCTCCTTGGCCTGGGAGTTCTAAAATTTGGCTATAATAGTCCTGGGATTGTTAAATTTGGGATCTCTTTCAGGAGATGATTTAGTGAATTCTTTCAATTTCTACTTTCCCTTCTTGTTCAAGAACATCAGAGCAGTTCTTCCAGATAATTTCTTCCAATATGATGTCCAGGGTTTTTTTAATCATGGCTTTCAGGCAGTCCAATGATTCTTAGGTTCTCTCGCCTGGATCTATTTTTCACGTAAATTTTTTTTTCAGTGAGATATTTCAGATTTTCTTCTATTTTTTCAAATTGTTTTATTATTTCCTGCTGTCTTATGGAGTCATTAGTTTCCATTCATCCAAATCTAATTTTTGAGGCTGATTTTCAGAGAGTTATTTTCCTGTTTGAGGTTTTGTATTTCCTTTTTTGGGATTTTTTTTCAGTGAGTTTTTGCTCCAAACTATTGTGTTTTTCTTATCATTTTCTTTTCTAAATTTTCATCTAAGTCTCTTATTGTTTGTTTTTTGATCCTCTTTTGGAACTCTTCCAGGAGTTCATTTGGGACCTGACATCCTTTCACATCTGCCTTCAAGGATTCACACATTTGTTTTGGCATGCTGTTTTTTTCTGAGCTTACATTTTAGTCTACCCTATTACTGAAATAGCTTTTCAGACTTAGGCTTTTTCTTTTACTCATTTTGTGGGGCTTTTTTCATGATCTTGCCTGTATATTGAGACTCAGCCCTACTTCTAAGGTAGAGAGGGAGTACTATTCCCCTGGGTACCATGTACCAGATTTAGCTGGATTCTTCTTCTTAGCTGCCAGCTTCCCCAGGTGTCTTGAGCAGAGTTTCTACTGCTGAGGGTTCTCCTAGGTATGCTTGCATTGTGATCTCTCCTCAAGTTCCTCAGCATGTGCTTGCACTGGCTACTCTTCCTGCTGCTGATTCTACTGCTCTCATCTCTTAACCTCAGTGAGACAGGTCCTTTCTGCTTCCCCTTTGCATTTTCTCTGGCTGAAATCCTGCTTCACTTTGTCTTCTATTGATTCTGTAACTCCAAAATTTGTTTTGAGGCATTTTTTCCTTTTGTGGTTGTTTGGAGGTGAGTTTGGGTGAGGTCAGAGTGTTCCTTACTCCTCCATCTTGTCTGCCAGAAGCAACATCTCTAGTGTATTAACTATCACATAAGAGAAAGAAATCAGATCAGAAGGGAGATGGAAGAGGAAGAAGAGAGAGAATGATAATCTCACTATATATCAGACCCGGGAGGCCAAGCACAATCTCATTTACTAATATGTCTCTTTTTTTAAAAATACCTCTTTAGATTGGGGGGGGGGAAGGAAATAACATTGCTAGAATTTGTTTAGAAAACTTTAATGCCTACCTAAATTTTGAAAGCACAGATATTTCTGGAGACCTCTCTTCTTAAAGGGATATTGAAAAAATTCTCAAAACAAATGAATTTTGAATCACACTACTTATAAAAATACCTGTCACATAGCACTTTTAGGAGAATTGCAATGTGCTGTTCAATACTTTAACCTGCATTAAGGCTTTTGGGACACCCTGTATGTAGCTTCTACCCAATCCTTGCTTTGTATTGAAGCCATGGGCCCTCTAGGATATCATCTCCATGACAGCCTGAGTAGGAACTTGGAGCGATGCTCCGGAATTGAGGTGCTTGTTTTCTTTGTTCTTCAGTTGTATTTGAGTTCTATGAGGCTTTCATTTGGCTTTTCATACAGTCTTTTTTCTAGGTTTCTTTTCAGCAAATGATGGGAGAAAAGCCAGTTGTATTCCCTTGATTTTCCTTGGTGCTTTTATTTATATGAGGCTGAGGAAGAAGGGTGGTTCTTGGGTGGGATTCAGATCTCTAGCAAAGTCTCTAACCCCAGAGGCTGCCCATCTTTACCCCATGGTTATGTGGAGCCTTTCACTGAGAGCCAGTTAGTTTCTAGTTTGGGCATAGAATGGAGTCATACCCAGGCAGTGTCAGCAGTTGAGCCAAGCCCCCTGTAGACCTTTTCTCCAGATTGCAGAGTGATAACAGAAAAAATTCCTCAAAGGCACTTGTTTAACAATGGGTCAGTAGCATTTTTTCTAATAGAAAGAATAACAGAAATTTAAATTGGCTCATTTTTCTTTTCTCTGCAGAACCTTGCCCCAAATGTGAACATCCTCGAGCCTACTTCATGCAGCTTCAGACTCGATCTGCCGACGAGCCTATGACTACTTTCTACAAGTGCTGCAATGCTCAGTGTGGGCATCGATGGCGGGACTAGTCCAGAAACCTGGTCCTGTTGGCTGACCAGCTGGATGGATATGTGCTGTGCCCAATATCCTCCTGATGCTGTTGTATATTATGTAACATATGGGTTGTGGAAATAAATGGTGGAAATCTTTTGTGTGGCAGCAAGCTAATTTTCTCCTGGGACCTGCGATCTAAGACAAAGGAAACAATTAGCAGCCTAATGTACTGGACAGAATTGGCCCTGCTAATTTGGAATCTAGAAATAGACTCATTTAATGGAGTTGTTTATTGGTTTCTTGAAAACAGTACATTAGGTAAAATGTAGGAGGCAGAGGAACAGTTACAATTTGTGGGATACGTTCCTAGGCAGACGAAATTAAGAATATGAAAGCTTAACATTTTTTAAAGACTTGAACTATATAAACCTTGCTGTGTTATTACTGGTTTTCCTTTCTCTACAACTTCTTTACCTGAGAGATTCAGGTGAGTAAGGCCAAGGCAGGCAGAGTGGCTCCACACTTACCTCTCAGGCAGTGCAGTACTTGGAGAAGACAGGAAGGCTCCATAGGAGCAGGTCGAGGCCCAGATTATCCTGCCTATTTCCATCTATAGGCAGGCACCTGATTTTGCCTACAGTGTGGTGGATCTAGCAACTATTTAGCCAATAGTCTGAGTGTTAAAGGCTTTCTGCCAGTCTGAAAGTGGGAGTGGAAGGATTTCTTTTGTCCCCTCTGAGTTTTACTTGATTGTGTTGGAGAGAGAATTGATTAACATTATTTTGAAATAGCCCTCAATCCAACAAAGAATAAGTGCATGCTATATATGAAGCAATATCTTTGTACTAGGGAGAAATTCAAATGATACTTTCTCTCAAGAGCCTGACATTCTGTTGGAGGACAAAACATAATAATGATAAGAGGTTTCATGAGGGTAAAATGGTATGCTATAAAGTTAGCATGCTGGACTAGGACCTGTGTTTGAATCCTGTTTCTGATGCCCATTACCTGAGTGATGGACTTCTCAGAGCCTCAGTTTCCTCATCTGTAAAATGAGGATAATACTACCTGTAATATTCACCCTGCAGGGTTGTCAGAAGGCTCAACCTCTTTTATAAAACTTAAGTATTTAGTAAACCAGCATCAATTTTTTTTCTTCTTATCTTCCTTGGAATTTGAAATCTACAATTCAGCTGATACCTGTAATCGGTATTAAGCTAATCAACATGAATTTTAAAAGTTTTTTTTTTTTAAACAAAAACAACCCTTACCTTCCATTTTAACCTATAGGGAAGGGAGGCAGGATATTGGCCACTGGGCCTCAGGGTCAAAAGAGCTTAGCTGGAGCTCTGACTCCACCACTTAGTAAATGGATCCCTGGAAATAGTCAGAAGGCCCAAGTGCAAGTACTAGTTTTGCTAGCTACTAGCTTATGTCCGTGGGCAATTCACCTCCTCTCTCTGAGACTGATTGAAATGAGGATGTATTTTGAAATTTAAAATTCAGGCTTACTTATATTCATGACGTTCTGCATTCTTTCCCCTTCTCCAGAAGGGAGAAAGCAAGAAAGACGAAATCCTGAAGCTAACCTAGATCTAAAATGAGGATAGTGACACTTTTACCACCTCCCTCGCAGGGTTGTTGGGATTCAGGCATTAGGTAAACACGCTATTTCCTATTTCGTGTGAAAAGAATGGACATGACAGCATGAAACAAAAGACAAAAAACAACTACTTGAAGGCTGGAGATCTGGATTCGAGTCTTAAATTCTGCCTGATTTACACTTCTACTGCCTGACTGTGGTCACTAGAAATGTGAGCCATTATTTTCCTGTTCCCTGAAACTAAGGAAGGGGATGGTTGAAGAATAGGCGGATATGGTCAGCATGTTAAGGATGCCATGCAGTAATATATGCTGACCACTAGGTGGGGCAGTGGATAGAGTCGGGGAGACCTAAATTTATATCCTTTGCCTCAGATACTTACTGAAAGATCCCAGGCAAATCAATGACCTCTATTTGCCTTAGTGTTCTCTTCTGTAACATGGAGGTGAAAATAATGGCATCCTCCACCCAGATTATTGTGAGAATAAAGTGAGAGGATATTTGTAAAGCTCTTTGTAAATTTTAAAGCACTCTATACTTCTAGCTATTATGTATTATCTGAATTTGACTCTCTTTTATAAAACATTTGCTATATTTTTTACAATGTATTTACCATTGGCCCCCTCCTTTTAAGAAACCCTTACTTTACTAAATATCTGTTTTAAGACAGGAGAGCAGTAAGGGCTAGGCAGTTGGAGTTGAGTGACTTGCTAGGAAGTATGTGAGGTCAGATTTGAATCCAGGTCCTTCTGATTTGAGGCCTGGTATTATATCCACTATGCTATCTATCTGTCCCCATTTGCCTTTTTTTTTTTTTAAAACACTCACCTTCCACCTTAGAATCAATACTGTGTATTGGTTCCAAGGCAGAAGAGAAGTAAAGGCTAGGCAAATGAGATTAAGTGACTTGTCCAGTCACACAGCTAGGAAGTGTCTGAGACCAGATTTGAACCCAGGATCTCCTGTCTCTAGCCCTGACTCTCAGTCCACTAAGCCACATAGCTGTCCCCTGCCTTTTAAAATATGCATATTTATATTAAACCCTTACCTTTTATCTTAGAATCAATTCTGTATATTTATTTTAAGGCAGAAAAGTGGTAAGGGCTAGGCAATGGGGGTTAAGTGATTTGCCCAGGGTCACACAGGTAGGATGTATCTGTGGCCAAATTTGAACCCAGGACCTCCTATTTCTAACCCTGGTTCTCAGTCCATTGAGTCACCTAGCTGCTCTTTGCCTTTTTTTTAAGAGTTAGATACTGTTTTATTATCTGTATTTATTATATCATTACATGTTAACACATTGAAAAACAGGTATTGACTCATTGCATTTCTAGTCATTTTACAGTTTCTTAAATGCACCTCAGGCACATTGCCATGAACTTAGTTGTAGGGCTAAATCTTTTGTGATATTTAAAATGTTTCATGTTGCACCAAACATGAGGAATGAAAAAGGATGAGGTGAAGTTAGGGAGCTAAATTTAGATTCTGGCTGACAAGCGAGAGGTCTGGAATATGATTTACAGCCAGATTAAAAGCCATTTGTAGCTGACCCTTTGGACAAACCCTCCTAGCACATCTTGGATGGTGAGTGAATGATAACAGTTGAGAGATCAGTATCAGCTAGAGTGGTATTCTGTTGCCTATCAACAGCCAAACCATTCTCTTTTCTTCCTCAATGAGTTCAGTATCTAGCTCAGTCTTTCCCAACTCCTGCTTAGATATATTAGTCTTCAATATACATACTGATGCTTCCCCAAATCCCCTAACTTGCTGTGGCATCTCCTCAATTTTCAATTCTTTGCCACCACAAAAAAAGCTTCTATGAACATTTTTGTACATACGGGTCCTTTTCCAATTTCTGTGACCTTCTTGGGTCAATGGTAGTAATTATTGTTTCAGAGTATGCATAGTTTTAAAGTCCTTTAGGCATGGTTTCAAATTTTTATCCACAATTGTTGGATACATTCACAGCTTCACCAATGGTGTGTTAGTGAATTTATTTTCCCACATGCCCTTCAGACTTTGTCATTTTCCTTTTCTGTCATCTTAGCCATTCTGATGAGTGGTGCCTCAGAATTGTTTAAATATTCATTTCCTTAATTGTTAGTGATTTAAAGTATCCTTTCATATAACTATCTTTGATCTCTTTCTCTGAAAACTGTTAGTAACCCTTGACTTTTTATCAATTGGAGATTGCCTTTAATTTTTCCAAATCTGGCTCAATTCCTTATATATTTGACAAATGAGAACTTTATCAGAGAAATTTACTGTAAAAAATTTTGAAGAGAGAAAATAAATAACTTAAGAGAAGGTAGAAAATTTTATCCAAGTAATGGACTCTGTAAACTTTAAATTACTCCACCCTACTTAGACCCTACTTTAGGGGAAGATAAAGTTGTAATCTCCTGATTAAACAATGAAGTTACTTAGTTCTTACCTTATAGTAAAGCTAGAACTGTTAAGCTAAGTCTATTTTTAGATCTAATACAAAAAGATGTTAAGTACCTGTAAAGGTTAAATTAATCACAAAAAGGTCAAGTAACTAACAAAAGGTGAACTTAACAAAGAAGTGTGAAGTAGCTCAAAAGATATAATCTAACCAGAGAAGGTGAGAACTAAAAATGGGCAATCCTGGAGAAAAGTGTCTGCTGTGATTAGTAGATGTGAAAATTTAGAGGAGGAGACACAAGAGGTCTATAAAAGAGGATGAGAAGTTGAGATTCGGAGATTCAGACATACAGTCAGTTCAGTTCAAGTGTGGAACTCAGCCTGGAGGATCTCCCTCAAACAGCTTCCTTGAGACAGTCTCGTGGTAACTTGGGTAAGACTGACTTCCTTTCCCTTGGGCTCAGGGAGGCCACTTTGGCCATGGCCTTTAACTACTGCCTGGCTCAGCCTGAGCTGGAGCAGTTTAAATTAACTCTTTCCTCTCCCTCTCTCTTCTCCTTAATTCCTTCTCTATATATTAATTAAAATCACCATAATTTCCAGCTGATGGGTATTTTATTATTTGGGATTTTCCCTGGTGACCAAATTAATTTAGATTTTTTAAAACACAACGCTAAAATTATCCTTTATAGCTCTGAAAAAAGAATGGAACAATCAGAACTCAGTGACTTAGGAGACAACAAGAAATATTAGAACAAAGTCCAAAGATTAAAAAAAGAAGAAAATAAAGTATATCTAGTATCACAAACAAATGACCTGTAAAACATATGAGGTGAGATAATCTGAGTCATTAGACTCCTTGAAAATCATAAATCATTTTTTTAAACCACCTAGCTTTACTGGGACAAGAGATCAAAATAAGAAAGAATGATCACCACTTGAAAGAAACCCCAAAATGAAGACACTCAAGAATATACCCAAATTTGAGAGTTTTCAGGTTTGGGGGATAAAAAATGCTTTAAGAAGTCAGAAAGAAAGAATTAAAATACCAAGAGTCACAACTGAGATTACATAAAACTATGCTGAAATTATAGGAAGGAAAGAAATCTTGGAATATATAATCGGAAAAGAAAAAAGTTTTATAATTAAAAATAACTTACCCAGGGGGTAACTGGGTGGCTCAATGGATTGAGAGTTAGGCCCAGAGATGGGAGGTCCTGGGTTCAAATCTGGCCTCAAACACTTCCCAACTGTGTAACCCTGGGGAAGTCATTTAACCCCCATTGCCTAGCCCTTACCACTCTTCTGCCTTAGAAGCAATACACAGTATTGCTTCCAAGATAGAAGGTAAGGGTTTAAAAATAAATAAATAAATGAAAATAACTTACCCAGAAAAATTGTGTATTAATCTATAGAAGAAAAAATGTCAAGAGGACATGAATTTGAATCCCATCTCACTTATTATAGCTGTATGACCAGGGTCACTTAACTTTTCTCAGTCTTAGTTTCCTCATTTGTAAAATGAGAAGAATAATACCTCACAGGATTATTGTATCAAATGGGATAATATGTATAAAATGTTTTGCAAATCTTAAAGCACTATATGAGTGTTAGCTATTATAATCATTAATAATTGAGGAAGAAGGTGGAGGAACTTAGTATTTACCATAATTGGGGTGAATGAAAAGAGTATGAAAACATGAAGGAAGTAGTAGGAGAGCAGGCATCTCATGATCCTCACTCATCTCAGTCACACCCAGGAGGGTTGAACAAACACATTCATACATACACAGAATTTGGTGTAGATCTACATTAAACTCAATAAGGAAACAATGAGGAACAGGGAAAGGAGGGAAGGGACTGAAAGAGAGAGGGCAGACTAGAGAAGAAGAACAATCACAAGCCAAACAAAAAGCCACCAGAAAGCCACTGCTTTAGAGGGTATATCATTTAGGAGAGATCCAAAAGAGAGATAGAAAATGTAGAGACCAGGGTCTAAGCCTGGCAAGACAGAAGGGAAAGAAGAGTAGGAAGAGATTATTTCAATTATAGAATACTAGTACTGATAACAGTCTTTCCCCCCACCCCATGCATCTCTTTCTTTGCAAAAATTAGGAAAGCAGAGGGAAAAAAGAAAATATACCAGAGAATACAAGGGAATAAAAGATAATGAATATGAATGTGATAAACCCACCCATAAAATGGAAGAGAGTAGTAGGATGCAAAATACAACAATTAATTATTTACAAGAACTCACTTGAAATATAAAGATTCATAGATAGTTAAAATCAGGAGTGGGAACAGAATTTTTTATGATTCAGGTAAAAAAAAAAATTAAACCCTTACCTTCTCTCTTAATACTGATTTTAAGACAGAAGAGAGATAATTGGGGTTAAATAACTTGCCCAGAGTTACATGGGTAGGAAGTATCTGAGGTCACATTTGAACCCAGTTACGACTCTAGGCTTGGTACTTTCTAACTGCTCCTAACAACAATTTTTAACGTTCTTTTTTTAATTTTTGAGTTCCAAATTCCCTCTCTCCCTCCCTTCTCCCTTTCTTGAAAAGGCAAGCACTTTGATATAGACTTTACACACAGTCATTAAAACCATATATCCATACTAGCCATATTGCAAAGGAGAACACAGACCCCCCCCCCCAAAATGGGAGAAACCTGGGAAAAATAAAGTTTAAAAATATGTTTCAATCCACATTAAGATTCAGTCTTTTCTCTGAAGGTGGATAATATTTTTTATTATAATTTTTAAAATATTAAATTGAATAGGATTTTGATGATTATGGAATGGCAAGCAATATACAGAGAAAGGAATATGCATATTTCTCAACTGTGTATGATGCCTTTACTAAAATTGATCATGTTCTAGGGCATAAAAATCTTCATAAAAGGCAGAAAAGCAGAAATATTAAGTCATATTCTTTGTTGACAATAAAAAAATTGTAAAAGAATTTGAAGGAAGTCAAATTTAAATACTTAATACTTATGCTAATAATTAATTAAATAATTTAATATTAAAGAAATGATGAGTTATAGACCAAATTATAGAAACAATAGATAACTTTCTTAAAGAAAATGACAATGAGACAAAATGTCAAAACTTTTGAGGTGTAGGCAAAGCACTACTTAGGGGAAAATTTGTATTTCTGAACACTTTCATCAACACATACATATACAGAAAGAGAATAGGTCAATAAATTAAGTGAGGAAGAATTATGAGGGAGGAATGATACCTATGTGGGAGAAAAAATGTTAATTAGGTCTTAGAAAGGACTGATGCTGAGAAGTGGAAACAGAAAATAGGAAACATTTTGCTATTTGTAAAAAATATGAGGCAGAGAGAAACTAAATTGCAAATATCAATAATTTTAAAAACTCATAAAGCAATAAAGAGTTTATAAGTGATCAAAAAATAGAGGGAATGTTGATTTGGAAGAAAAAATAATCATGAACTAGATGATTTTGTAAGTGGATCTTAATAAATATTCAAAGAATAACTAATTGCCCCTTTTGGCCTTTTTCTTTGACTGCTATCAGTCAAAGGATCTCTTTCTGGTGATTTAACTCCTCAGTGGTATCTAAGATGACTTTCTCCTATCTAAGGCTGACATGTGGTTCTATGAAAATGGGGGGTCTGTTTGCCTTGCTGTTTGTTCTTTGTGTTAGGTGGAGATTAATCTGAAGGATCTAACCTTGAGCTTCAGAAGATCAGGAGATGGAGCTCCCAGGAGTCTTAGAATTTGAGATTCTGAGAATGAGACTTCAGGCTGGATTGTGTAGCTATCTCACCATTAATATCTAGGAGAGCAAGCAGCAACCTTTGGGAGTGACCTTCTGGACTCAGTCCCAGCAGTAACTGGGATGGAGTGGACAGGAATTTGGGCATGACTTTGTTGCGATTAGTGCTCTGTAGGAACCAAGCTGAGGTGGTATAGGAGACCCTAAGGTACTAGGGGAAATGTAAATTTGTTCTTGCTATAGGTTTGAAGTAAATATCCTTTTGCCAAAGCTGATTGATATCAAGTGGATGAATGGAACAGGATTCCATTCACTGTCCCCTAAAAGTTGGAAGGATCACAGCTGGTAGGATCGGAGCCCATGGCAATAGAGAAGAGAGATACTCCAAACCCTTAGGGTACCCTAGAACAGTGGTGTCAAACTCAAACAGAAACAGGGGCCACTTGTACAAAGTATTCCTGCAGGCCATATTGACTTAGAAAACCACGTATTCATATTATCTATGTTTTGTCCTGTTTCTATTTATTTTGTTCACTATTTCCCAATTTCATTTTTATCTGGCTTGGCTGCACTTGGGACCATTGTGGCTACAAGTCCCACAGTCTGATATCTATTCCCCAAGATGTAACTAGGCTGGCAGGGGAAGAGTGAGTTAGAGCATACTTGCTACATGAAAAGTAAAAAAACAACAACAAACCATGGGAAAATACATGAACTGATACAGAATGAAGAAAATAGAAATAGGAAGAAAATCAATATGGAGAGGCAATGAAACCCTTGATAATTTCAGTCATCAGTTTTAGTACCTCACTGTTAAAGGGATATTCTTTCAGGAATCTGCTTTGTATTGAGATTTCTTTGTGCGTTTATTGGGAAGTGATTGGTGCCCAAACAAAAATGCATCAATAATATTTTTAAAATAATAAGAATAATTTCAATATAACATAAATTCTTTGTAAAAATAGTAGAACCCAAGCATCCTACCAAATTGCCTCTTTGTGATATATTCATGATAGCTAAGTCAGAGGGAGAGAGGAAGATAATTATACACCAACATCTCTGGTGAATATCAATGCAGACATACTGAATAAAGTTTTAGGAAAGAGTCTGCAGAAGCATATTAAAAATATCATACACTATAATAAGGTTGGACTTAAACCAGGAATACAAGTTTGTTTCAATATTATAAAAACTATAAACACATTACATATTAGCAACAAAAATTTCAAAAACACATAATTATGCCAAAGATGCAATAAAAGCTTTGAACAAAATATAACATACTAAAAATATTTTTTTAAAAATAGGAATGGGAGGTGACAACTGGGTGGCTCAGAGGATGGAGAGCCAGGCCTAGAGATGGGAGGTCCTAGGTTCAAATCTGGCCTCAGATACTTCCCAGCTGTGTGACCCTGGGCAAGTCACTTAACCCCCATTGCCTAGCTCTTACCACTCTTCTGCCTTGGAACCAATATACAGTATTGATTCCAAGACAGAAGTTAAGACTTAAAAAAAAAAATAGGAATAGGAGCAGCTAGATAGCACAGATGATAGAATGCCAGGCCTGGAGCCAGGAGGACCAGAGTTCAGATATGACCTCAGATTCTTTCTAGCTGTGTGACCCTGAGCAAATCACTTAACCTCTCCTCTATCTTCGAATTGATACTTAGACAGAAAGTAAGGTGTTTTTTTTTTTAAAGAGTAGGAATAAATGGATAGTTTCATTATATGGTAAATAGTATTTAGCCCAAATCTAGAGCCAACATTATTGAGAAATGATAGAGCTTTCCCAAAAGATCAATATTAAAGCAAGAATATCTGTTGTCACCACTATTGTTTGATATCTTTCTAGACTAGCAGCAATACAAAAAAAAATTAAGAGAATAAGTATAGACATCGAGGAATCAATTGTAGTTTTAGAAATGATTCAATGATCTCATTAGAGAACCCCCAAAATGATTGTAATAATAACTAGCAAAATAGTAGAAGATAAAAATAAATCTACATAAATGGCCAGGCTTTTTTTCTTTTTCTATATATTACCAAAAACAACCCAGTGGGAAGAGACTATAGAAAAATGAGATATTTGGGAGTCTGTCTACCAAGATGCACACAGGAATTATATAAATACAACTATAAAACACTTTATAGAAATAAAGATAGCTAAATATTTGTAAGGATATTAATTGCTCATGGTTGGGCCATGCCTATATAATAAACATGATAATACACAAATTAATTTACCACATCAATCAAACTTTCAAATGATTACTTTATAAAACTTGGAAAAAGTAATTTTAAAAATGTATTCCAGAAATAACAATGTTGACTCTCGAAGGAAATAATGAAAAAAAAAGATAAGAGTAGAGGAAGGGAGCCAAGCAGTACTAGATATAAAATGATGTTATAAGGTAGGAAAAAATCAAAACTGTTTCATAAAAATGTTTAAATTAGCGAGTAGAACAAATTAGGTAAATAAGATAAAAACAACCTACCTATGTGTGACCCTGGGCAAGTCACCTAACCTCATTTACCTAACCTTTGCCCTTCTGTTCTACAGTTGATACTAGGACAGAAGGTAATGGTTTAAAAGAAAAAAAGATTTCAAATCAAAGAGACAAAAGATCATATAAATAAATTGGAGGAGCATAGAAGGAACATAATAGATAAGAGTTTTTGCTTAAATAATGTATAGGAACAATTGCAGGAGACAAAATAGATAATTATAATTGCATTAAATTGAAAACCTTTACAAACAATAACCCTTTCAGCTCTATTCCTGTGATCCTGTGGAAATTAGAAAGGAAATAGTTAACTGTGGGGAAAATATCTTTGCAGCAAACTTTCCTGAATGTATATGCATATATGTGGGTATATACATATGTAACAGACACATATAATATATGGATACATCGAAAATTGATTCAAATATATGATGCCAAGAGCAATTCCAAATACATAGTCAAAGGACATGAACAAGCAGTTATTGTTTTTTTTTTCAGTTAAAGTTTTCTTTTATTACTGTTCCATTATAGGATTCAAATATCCTGGCTTTGGGGGACCTAGAATTTATTTATTTTTATTTAAAAATTTTTAAATTTTATTGTCATGCAAAACATAGTAGGCAGTTCTCAAAAGAAGAAATGCAAGCTATCAAGAGCTTTATGAAAAAACTTCTTTATTAGTAAGAGAAATCAAAATTAAAGCAATTTGGAATTTTCCCCGCATGCACAGATGACAAAATGGAAACTGACCATTGTAGGAAAAGCTATGGGAAGAGATGATTTGAAACGATACCCCCAAAGTCACTAAATTCTTCACAGTCTTTGACCTAGTTAGATTATTACTAGTTTTGCATCCCCCAAAGATCAGAGAGACAGAAAGGACCCACATAAACAAATATATTTGTGACAGAACTTTTTATTGGAGCAAAGAGCTAGAAACAAAGAGAATGTCCATCATCGGGGGAATAGCTAAGCAAATTATGCCATATGAGGGAAATGCAATATTATTTCACAGTAAGAAACAATGGAAATCTGATGTGGTTGGAACAATATCCCAAGGCCTTGTCCCACTCTGGCTAAGGATAGTTCTTCTTCAAAGATTTAATTGACTCAGAAGACGAAAGGTTTAAGCTAATGATGTAGCTTCTTGATGCTCTTAGTACAAATGCCAGGGAATGTTTTTTTTTGTTTCTTCTCTCTCAAGCTTCTGAAATTAGATTCTCTTAGGCAACCTACAGGGGCAGGGAGATTGTATCCAATTTAACCAATTCTGTGTCCTTGCTGAATATGCTTTCTGTTTTGATTGTTTTTCTTGTTTATGACATAATAGTAGTTCCAGTTTCAAGCTTGAATTACCAGATTGTTCTGAATCAGTCCTAGCATGTTATATCTGGGAAGTCTTATATGATGCAGAGTAAAGTAAATAGAACTGATGCAGAGTGAAGTAAATAGAATCAGGAATTAACCATTCAATCAACAAACATTTAAGGGCTTACTATATGCCAAGCATTTTGTTAAGTGCTAGGGATATAAGAAAAACAAAAATACAATGACTATATTATTATGAAAGAAAATAGCTTTGATACAGGGATTTTTTTTAAATACAGTGCTGAAACTTACTTATACATTGTTAAATTTTCAGTGTGAACATTTACATTCTATAAATTGGCAAACTCCAAATCAAGATTTGGATGATTGTTTTGTTGTTTATCTAGACTTAAGAAAGTAATGGAGAAAATGTTAATAATACCAATTAAATTTAAAAGTATATCCTGTGTGTGTGTGTGTGTGTGTTTTTAGAGAGCTGATTGTTAAACTCTAGCACACCATTGGTTCTGAAAAAGTTTTAACAACTGTGATTAAATATAATGAATAATCAAGAGTCTAGTAGACTGATGATGACCAGTATTTCCTACCTTTTGGCAGAGAGGTAAATGAACCCATGTTTTTGACATGACCAGTGTGGATCTATTTTGTCTTACCATACTTATTTTTTTAAATTGTGTAATTAGAATTTTGTACCCCAGGACTTCGTTTTCCAGCATCCCACTTTCATCCTTATGTTATGTTCTTTTTTTTTTTAACCTTTACCTTCCATTTTGGAATCACTACTGTGTATTGGTTCCAAGGCAGAAGAGTGGTAAGGGCTAGGCAGTGGGGGTTAAGAAACTTGCCCAGGGTCACACAGCTGGGAAGTGTCTGAGGTCAGATTTGAACCCAGGACCTCCCGTCTCTAAGCCTGGCTCTCAATCCACTGAGCTACCCAGCTGTCCCCCTTATGTTACCTTCTTATGTTTTGGAGATAAGGGTTCTGTAACCCTGCCCCTCTCTCTCTTTTCCAGCTTTTGAGGTCCAGGAAACTGCTCTTTACTCAGGCTATACTTTTCCTTTACTTCGAATGATTATTACTAAAACATAAAATATAATACTTGGAGTTATTGGATATTAATTTTAATCTTACAAAACCCTTCCCTTCTGTCTTAGAAGCAATACTAAGTATTGGTTCCAAGGCAGAAGAGAGATAATGACTGGGCAATTAGGGTTAAATTATTTACTCAGGGCCACACAGCTAAGAATTGTCTGAGCTCAGATTTGAACCCAGGCTCCTCCACCTCTAGGCTTGGCTCTCTATCCAATGAGCCACTGAACTACCCCAACCCTATTTGTTTTATAAAAAAAATGATGGGGTTCTTCTTTGGGAGGGAGAGTTATGGGATGAACAGAAGGTAGTAATCATAATGCCAAAAAAAAAGAAAGAAAAGTAAAGAAAGTCAATGAAATAATTATAAAAAGCTCAGAAGAGAGCCCAAAGAAGTTCAGAGAGAGCCCAAAATAAGCAGGACAGTATTAGACCTATTGGGTTCATTTTGTTATAGACTTAAAAAACCCAAGCTATAGCTTTTATCCTCCCTGTCCTTTGTGTCCGGAAATGATCATGTTTGTTGTCTGTCACTTTCATCCTCAACCCATTACTCTTATTCATACCATCTATCTAATCAAGGGCCAGATCTTGCCATTTCATTGTCTGCAGTGTCTCTATCTGCCCCCTCTTCCTCACTGAGAGAGTCCTGACCTCAATCAGGCTCTCATTATCTCTCACAGGAACTATTAAAGTAGCTTCCTCTTTGTTCATGTTTGCTGATGAGTGCTAAATTAATTACATAAAAGAAGCAATAGGAGAAACATCTTCCCCGAAGTTATAAGGGATGAAAAATAATATTTTATTGTTCTTCAGTTGTGTCCAACTCTTCATGACTCCATTTGGGGTTTTCTCAGCAAAGACACTGGAATGCTTTGCCATTTCTGTCTCTAGCTCATTTGACAAATGAGGAAACCAAGGCAAACAGTGATAAATGACTTGCCCAGGATTACACAGCTAGAAAGTGTCTGAGGTCAGATTTGAACTCAGGAAGATGAGTCTTCCTGGCTCCAGGGCTGGAGCTTTCTCCACTATGCAACCTAGCTGCCAGGAACAAGCAATACATTGCTTAGGCAAGCAGGAAAATAATATAAAGGGAAGAATCCTAATGAAGTTCTCTTTCTCTAAATAATTTGACCATTGCCCAAAGAAATCACCTTGAGAAATGGTCTTCGGTGAAAAGATGATGGGATTTGACTCAAAGAGTTTGTAGCTTTCCCTTGATAGGTTCTTTAGCAGGCAATGACAATTATGAAATCCTAACATTCTTCTGTATGTTATGCAAAGGATTATAGCTCAGGGGAAGCTGGGTAGCTCAGTGGATTGAGAGCCAGGCCTGGGGATAAGAGGCCTTATTTAAATTTTGCCGCAGAAACTTCCTAGCTGTGTGACCCTGGGCAAGTCACTTAACCCCCATTGCCTAGCCCTTCCTGCTCTTCTGCCTTGGAACTGATACATAGTATTGATTCTAACATGGAAGGTAAAGGTTTAAAATAAAAAGGGGGGATATAGCAACTACAATATTGACTTTATGGATGCATTGCAGCAATCACTTGCTCTAGCACAAATATTTGTACTTTAAAATTTTTTTTTAAATTCTCATCACTCTTCAGTTCTTCAATTCTCTTTCAGTTCTCTCATTTTTTCTTCCTCCCTCCTCCTTACACCCTCCAAAAAGAAAGAAATAGCAAGTTCCCATATCATATAAGCCCAGTCAGGAATAACATTCCTACCTTAGTCCTATTCAAAAAATAATTTCTTATTTTGCATATTAGACCATCATTTTTCCTGTCATAAGGTGGCTCTAGGTCTTTTTTTATTAGACTCTGATATCAGGGTTGATCAGAGGTCTGAAGTCTTTCAAAATTGTTCATTTTTATACAATTGATATTATAAATCATTCTAGTTTTGTTCACTTTTTTTCTGCATTGGTTCAAATAATTCTTTTCATTTCCATTAGTCCATCCAAGTCTTCCTCTTTGAAACTGTTCTTTTTCCTAATTTCTGACAGTTCAGTATTATTATATGAATTATATTAATATAATTACACATCTTTGATTTTATAATTTTATCAATATTCTTATATATTATATTGATATTAATTATACTATAATAATATCACATAATACATTTGATATATTCATATTATACTCATAGATTAATTCTATTTATTACATAATACATTCATACAGCTATGTGGCACAGGAGATAGAGGATTAGACTTGGAGTTAAGACAACCTGAGTTCAAATTCTGCCTCAGACATTTATTAGGTATGTGATCCTGAAATTAAGTTTGACTCAATTTATGCTAGCCTCAGTTTCTTTATCTGTAAAATAGAGATAATAATAGCATCTAACCCCAAGGTTGTGGTGAGGATCAAATGATGTAACTTATATAAAGCATTATGTAAATCTTAAAATACTTTATAAAAATTATTATCTCGTGGCATCCTCTAAGTCTGGATTGGATTCCTCCTAATGTTTAAATTCTTCCTTTCCTTTAGGTCTCAGCCTAAATGCTACCTATTCCATGTAGCTTTTGATGAAACTCTCAGAGGTGATCCTTCCCTCTCTGAATCTCTAAATAAACCAATCAGCAAACATTTATAAAGTCTTTCCCATGTGCCAGGCATTGTCCTAAGCCTTGGGGACATAAAGACACAGTGAAGTATTTCTTGCTCTTAAGGAACTTACATTCTAATAGAAGAGATGACATGTACAGGTATGAATATATTCATGATGTATGTGAAATGAATACAAGGTAGTTTGGGGAGGGAAGGAATTTAGAGTTGGAGTCTACTCTTCCCCCTGGTGCTGTATGTATCTGTGGGAAAGTGTGCTTCAGGTTTATGGGGCAAATCTTGGAAGGTCCATTTTGAAAAATCGCCATCTTAGTAAATGCCTTTGTTGTTTGTCGTTAAGTCATGACCGCTCTTCCTGACCCCATGTGACATTTTAATTTTTATTTTTTGGTTTTACATGTATCATTGTTCAAAACCTATTTCATTTGCAAAGTCAACATCCTGAATCAAATCCCCATTGAAACATGTGATCAAGCAGTTGTTTTTCTTCTGCATTTCTACTCCCACACTTCTTCCTCTGGATGTGGATAGTGTTCTTTCTCAGAAGTTCCTCTGCATTGTCCTGGGTCATTGCATTGCTACTTGTAGAGAAGTCCATTACATTCTATTATGCCACAGTGTATCAGTCTCTGTGTACAATGTTCTCCTGGTTCTGCTCTTTTCACTCTGTAGCAATTCCTGGAGGTCGTTCCAGTTCACATGGAATTCCTCCAGTTCATTATTCCTTTGAGCACAATAGTATTCCATCACCAACATATACCACAATTTGTTCAGCCATTCCCCAGTCAAAGGACATCCCCATATTTTGCAATTTTTTTGCCACCACAAACAGTGCAGCTATGAATATTTTTGTACATATATTTTTCCCTATTATCTCTTTGGGATACAAACCCAGCAGTGGTATGGCTGGATCAAAGGGCAGGCAGTCTTTTAAAGCCCTTTGCGCACAGTTCTAAATTGCCTTCCAGAATGGTTGGATCAATTCACAATTCCACCAGCAATGCATTAGTGTCCCATTTTTCATTTGACATTTTTTTTAAACCCTTCTGTCTTGGAATCAATTCTGGGTATTGGTTCTAAGGCAGAAGAGTGGTAAGGGCTAGGCAATAGGAGTTAAGTGACTTGCCCAAGGTCACACAGCTGGGAAGTGTCTGAGGCCAGATTTGAACCCAGGACCTCTCTTCTCTAGGTCTGGCTCTCAATCCACTGAGCTATCCAGCTGCCCCCCATTTGACATTTTCTTGACAAAGATGCTTTGCCATTTCCATCTTTAGCTCATTTGATCGATGAGGAACAAAGGCAAACAGGGTTAGGTGACTTGCTCAGGATCACACAGCTAGCAAGTGTCTGAATCAGAATTTGAATTCATGTCTTCCTGACTCCAAACCTGGCACTCTATCCACTGCACTACCTAGCTGTCCAGTAAATGCCTTTGCTTTGAGGCATTTGTATTATCACAGCCAGTCACTGGTTGCCTATAATTGGGAAACACATGGTATATATGTGTGTGTGTAGGATACCCATAGGTCCTCTTTGAACTAGCCTGGACATGCAGTCAACTTTCTTGAGATTCAAACCAAGTTGAGCACCTGAAGGGGTTCTACATATAATTTCATACTTAAATTGTTCCTTATTTCTGCAAAGAATGGAGGGAGGTGAGGCAGCTGGGTGACTCAGTGGATAGAGAGTCAGTCCTGGAGATGGGACTGCCCTCAGATCTGCCCTCAGACACTTCCCAGCTGTGTGATCCAGGGTAAGTCACTGAACTCCAAATGCCTATTCCTCACCACCCTTCTGCCTTGGAACCGATATTCAATAATTATTTTAAGATGGGAGGAAAGGATTACAAAAAAAAGAACGGAGGGAGATGTACTTTAAGTATGTCTTCAGGAAGATACTTAGCCATTATCACTACATAATGATCATTTCAATTTTTTTCTTTCCATTTACATGGCTGTAGCCATTGTGTATTTGTGTGTATTGTTTTTCTGGTTTGGCTTACTTCATAAAATAGAGATTTTTATCGGGTCTGTTTCAAGGAATAGATAAGAATCATGTATTGTTAACATATTATTGTTGACATATAAATATGTTGCTAAAATAGTTCTGACAGTGCTTGGAAATAACCTTTTATTAAATAACATAAACCTCATCATACAAAGCAGCCATATAAATGGCTGAAAGTTGAAGTGAGAGTGAACATGGTATAATGGAAAGAGAAACGGACCAGAAATCTGAAGACCTAGATTTTGTTCATAGTTGAACTGGCTGTATGACCTTGGGCAAGTCATTTAAGTGTTCTAGACTTTAGGCTCTTCATCAGCAAAATGAGGGAACTGGGATAGATGATCTCTACAATCCCAGCTCTAAAGACTGAATGATGCTTGATCACATGGGTTGAGAGGGATATGATTGGGGATGTAGACTCTAAATGATCACCCTGGTGCAAACATCAACAGCTTGGAAACAGGTCTTGATCAATGATACATGTAAAAAACCCAGTGGAACTGCTTGTTGGCTATGGGAGGAGGAAGGGAGGAGGGGAGGGAAAGAACATGAATCATGTAACCGTGGAACAATATTCAAAATTAATTAAATAAATAAACAAAAACAAAAGACTGAATGAACTTTCCTCTAAAGACTGAAGTTGACTCTTTAAAACAGAATCAGATTTAAATATTGAAAGGGGAATCTGGAAAAGCTTTTTCTACTGAAAGTAATCATGGTTTAATAATCATAGCAATCGCAGTTTAATATTAATTTGAATTTTCCTCCAGATGGAAATGGATAAATGTTTTACTCGTTTCTCCAGGAGTCTCTTTCTTCCCTGTAAACAATACCCAAACTAATTCCAAATCCAGCCTATGTCTGATTTATTCAAATTGTTAGAAAATTCACCTTGGGATCCAAATTAATGAGGTTTTAAAATATGTTTCGACTCCCCCTTCCCCACAGGATTAAGAGGCTAAGCATCTGAAGCTTATAATTATATTAATTAATGAGGAAATTGCTATAAGCTCTTCAGTGAAGGCTAAGTGAAGACATTCTTCTTTGTAGCATTCTGAGCTTGGGAGAGACCAAAGTTTCCCAAGGGATTAAGGGGTGGGCTGTCGTTTAGTGGGAAAGGGCACTGCACTAGGAATCAGGAGACCTGAGTTCCTGCTTCTCCTCAGCTAGATTTTGTTGTTGTTTAATCATACCCAACTCTTCCTGATCCCATTTGGGGTTTTCTTGGCAAAGATATTAGAATCGTTCTCTATTTGCTTCTTCATCTCATCTCACTGATGAAGAAGTGAGGTAAACAGGGTTAAGTGACTTGACCAGGGTCACACATTTATGAATGTCTCATGGGCCTGGCACTTTATTCCACTGTACCACCTAATGGCATATGGCAAAAAGGACACCAGATGAGGAGTCCGGAGACCTGAGTTTCTGGTTCTAGTCAACCAGTTTTTTGATCTGGGGGCAATTTGCTTTCATTCCAACGTAGAAAACATTAATGAAGCACCTAAAATTGGCCAACTCTGAAATCCTGACTCTTCTGCCATGTACATAACAAAATGTGGTTGGTCTTTCATTTTCAAGAGGACCAATAACATCACCAGGGATGGCCAATCCATAAGTTGCTTTTAAGTGAGGCAGAGTTGCATACCACGATAGGCTTCCCTCGCTCTCCCAGAGTCATTGAAATCCAGGGGCAAGACAAAAGCCCAGATGACTGGTGAGGGCTTGAGATGCAGGAGATGGCCTTGGTTTATTGGACGTCTGACCATGCACTGAGCACTCCACAGCACCTGCTTCTATTGATTTCATGGCCATTGGAACAAATGTTCTCATCCTCCCCTTCCATTTGGGAAGTCTTCACGTGCTTGGGGTAATTATCAAAGGGTTTGTAGTCAATAATCCAAATGCCAAGATGGCTTACTGGGATGTGGCCACTGTTTGGATGGGTGGGAGCTGGGTGGCAGGTGGGCCCCAAACGTGGATGAGCAGCCCCGAAAAGGGCTCAGCAAGTCCTCACACCAGAGGTGCTAGCTCTCTCTGAACACCCACATGCTCCACTTAATAAATATATACAGTGTCAATGGGAGGTCATCTCAGAGGGAAGCTACAACAAAATTCTGTAGAATTTCCAGTATTGCTGATACAAATTCTCCACAGTTGACTAAGGGCTCTAAGCTACCTCTATGATTGGGGTCAGTCATTTAATGTCTCTAGCTCTGAGTTCCTCATCTGCAAAATGAGGAGTTGGACTAAATAAACTCTACGGTCTCTAGTTTAAAGATTCTGATACTAAAAAAGACACTGGGCTAAACAATAGGAATATAAAGCAAGAAGCATTTGGTGGTGGTGTTCAATTGGATCTAATTCTTCATGACACCATTTAGAGTTTTCTTTTTTCTTTTCCTCATTCCAATTTTCTTTTCACTCATTTATTTTTTTTTCTTTTTAGATTTTTTTTGGGGGAATTTTTAATTAATTAATTAATTTAGAATATTTTCTCAAGGTTACAAAAATCATCTTCTTTCCCTCCCCTCTCCCTTCCCCCTTCTGTAACTGATGCACAATTCCACTGGGTTTTACATGTGTCATTGATCAAGACCTATTTCCATCTTTTTAAATTTTTTTTAAAAACCCTTACTGTGTATTGGCTCCAAGGCAGAAGAGTGGTAAGGGCTAGGCAATGGGGGTTAAGTGACTTTCCCAGGGTCACACAGCTGGGAAGTGTGTGAGGCCAGATTTGAACCTCTATTTCCATATTTTTGATATTTGCACTGGGGTGATCATTTAGAGTCTACATCCCCAATCATATCCCCATTGGCCCATGTGATCAAGCAGTTGTTTTTCTTCTCTGTTTCTACTCCCACAGTTCTTCCTTTGGCTATTGTAAAATAGACTTGAATCCAGGACTTCAATCCCCAGAAGCCCTTGCTCCACTTCCCCAGAATGCTTTGTAATCTCACTGAAAACCTCACCTGGGCCGAGAACAGATGGGGTATTTAACCTGATTGCAAAGGCTTTTGGGGCTCTTTTTATCCCTGTTTTCTGCTTGCAAGCAGAGGTGGCTCTTTTGATAATGTAGGTGAGGTTGTGTCTAGGCCTCTCTGTGGGCCTAGACACGTGTTTTCTTATTCTGTAATTTCTTTAATCCTCAACCTTTAATAAACCTCTAAAAAAATAATACTCCTTACAGAGAGAAACTAATTTCTACTTGCCTCAGCTTCCCCTAAATTTTAATTGTTACACTATGAATAGTGTTCTTTCTCATAAGTCCCTCAGAAATGTCCTAGCATTGCTGCTAGTAGACAAGTCTATTATATTCAATTGTGCCACAGTGTATCAGTCTCTATGTACAATGTTCTCCTGGTTCTGCTCCTCTCACTCTGCATCAATTCCTGGAGGTTGTTCCAGTTCTCATGGAATTCCTCCACTTCATTATTCCTTTGAGCACAATAGTATTTCCAGCACCATCATATACCACAATTTGTTCAGCCATTCCCCAATTGAAGGGCATCCCCTCATTTTCCAATTTTTGGCCACCACAAAGAGCACAGCTATGAATATTCTTGTACACGTCTTTTTCCTTATTATCTCTTTGGGGTACAAACCCAGCAGTGCTTTGGCTGGATCAAAGGGCAGACAGACTCTAAGTGCCCTTTGGACATAGTTCCAAATTGCCCTCCAGAATGGTTGGATCAATTCACAACTCCAGCAGCAATGCATTAATGTTTCAATTTTGCCACATCCCCTCCAGCATTCATTACTTTCCATTGCCAATCTGCTAGGTGTGAGGTAGTACCTCAGAGTTGTTTTGATTTGCATTTCTCTGATTATAAGAGATTTAGAACACTTTTTCATGTGCTTATTAGTAGTTTTGATTTCTTTATCTGAAAATTGCCTATTCATGTCCCTAGAGTTTTCTTTTTTTTTTTTTAAACCCTTACCTTCCATCTTGGAATCAATACTGTGTATTGGTTCCAAGGCAGAAGAGTGGTAAGGGCTAGGCAACAGGGGTTAAGTGACTTGCGTCACCCAGCTGGGAAGTGTCTGAGGCCAGATTTGAACCTAGCACCTCTCATCTCTAGGCCTGGCTCTCAATCCACTGAGCTACTCATCTGCCCCTTGCCCCTAGAGTTTTCTTGATAAAGACACTGAATTCATTTGTCATTTCCTTCTCCAGCTCATTTGAAAAATGAAGAAACTGAGGCAAACAGGGTTAAGTGACTTGCCTAGGAACACATAACTAGTAAATGTTTGAGGTCCGATTGGAACTCAGGAAGATGATGAGTCTTTCTGACTTCAAGTATTGCACTCTATCCACTGCACCACCTGGGTGCATTCTCCTTGTGTCCATTCAAGCATTCATTCATTCTTTCATCCATGCATTAATTTATTAAATGATTACTATATGCTGGATACTGGGTGAGCTGCCCAGTACACCAAGATAAAGATAAATACTCCAAGGAGTTTACATTTTCTCCATGAAAAATGATAGGTGCATATAGAAATCAAAACAAAGTAATGGGAAGAATGGGAGGAAATGCATAATTTGGGGGTAGCACTTAGGGCTGAGTCTTGAGGGAAGGTAAAGATTCTAGAGAGGTAGCTAGGTGATAAAATGGATAGAGCACTGGGCTCAGAGTCAGGAAGACTCAGTTTCCTGAGTTCAAATTCAGCCTCAGACATTTACTAGCTATGTGGCTCTTGGGCAAGTGACTTAACTCTAGTTGCCTCAGTTTCTTCTTCTATAAAATGAGCTGGAGAAGGAAATGCAAATCACTCCAGGATATTTGTCAAGAAAATTCAAAATGGGGTCATGAGTTGGACATAATTGAAAACAACTGGACATACACAAGGATTCTAAGAGATGGAGGTGAATGGGGAGAATATTCTAGGGCTGGTATTCTGCCTATGCAAAATCAGGACGATGAGAACTAGGCTATCAGAATGGCAACCAACAAGTACCTTAGTTTGGTTGGAATATATTGTGTGTAAAGGGGGAGAAAAGTGGGAGAAGCTCAGAAAGGAAGTCTGGAGCCAGACTGTGAAAGACTTTCCAAATGCCAAGTGGAGGAGTTTGTATTCTCTCCTAGAGGCAATAGGAAATAATTTTCCTCATCTGTAAAGTGAGGGGGTGGATGGTCGTGCTTTTCTGGGAAAAAGGAGGGGATTAGAATCAGAAGGCTTGGTTCAGAATCCTTGTTCTGCTATTTATTGCCCAAGTGGCCACGAGCAAGTGACTACTTCCCCTCTCAAGGATTCAGTCATTAATAAAACTAAGGGAGAATGGTCATTTTCAGGTATTGATTTCTCTCTATTCCTGTCTGGAAATATAGTAGCTCAGACTTAACGTAGGTGGGGAAATGGCCATTGTTAGAGCAATAATAGATCATAGTTCTAGAACTACAAGAGTCCTTAGATATTATCTAGACCCTCATTTTTCAGGCAGAGCATACAGAGGGGAAGTGACTTACTTAAGGTCACATTGGAATTGAGTGTGGCTTAGTTAGAATTCTAGCTCAGATCCCATGACTCCAAGTTTAGTTCTCTGACATATACTAGTTGGAAATAAGGAGTAAAATATTGCTAAAAAATAAAATGTGAAAAAAAGATGTGGGGCACTTGGCAATTGGGTGATCAGCCACTTGAATGTAATTTTAAATATAAGTTTATAACATTAAAAAACAAACCAACAACAATTCATGGTCCCCAGATTAAGAACCCTTCATTTAATGTCTCTTTTAGTGTTTTGTCTCTTTGTGACCTCTTTTGGGGTTTTCTTTTTAAAAATTTTTTTTTAAACTTAAATTTTTTTTTTTATTAAAACCCTTAGCTTCCATCTTGGAATCAGTACTGTGTATTGGTTCCAAGGCAGAAGAGTGGTAAGGGCTAGGCAATGGGGATTAAATGACTTGTCCAGGGTCACCCAGCTGGAAAGTGTCTGGGGTCAGATTTGAACCCAGGGCCTCCCATCTCTAGGCCTGGCTCTCCATCCACTGAGCCATCCAGTTGCCCCCTCTTTTGAGGTTTTCTTGGCAAAGATCCTGGAGTGGTTTGCCATTTCCTTCTCTGGCTCATTTTACAGAAGAGGAAACTGAGGCAAACAGGGATAAATGACTCGAACTGGTAAGTATCTGAGGCTGGATTTGAACTCAGGAAGAGCCTTCCTCAATCCAGGCCCAGCAGTTCTATCCACTGAACCACCCAGCTGTCCAAGGTCCCTTTACCAGTTCTCAGTCTTTGTGAAACAATGATCCCCAACACTCCCTCCAGATCTCAAAAACTTTCTATAATTCCCCCCTTCTAAAGGTTTCTATTTACTTATGCCTCCCCCATGCTCCGCAGTCAACTTTCTTAGCGCTCTGCCCCGTTGGGTCCCATCCGGTTGGCCACGCATAGAGCTCACTCATTCTCAGAGAGGTGCGAAACAGCCGTCACCCGGTCTGCAATGAGCTTTTGAATCCCTTGGTTCTTGCTCGAGCCACACTCGCGAACACACAGCCAGAGTTTCTTGTGGTTGCAGATGTGGGCGGCCCCCTTGCCGTGGGTTGTGCTCAGCCCGTGTCATTGGCCCCAGGAATTATCTTTGAAACGAGAGAGGGGAGCTGTGCTGCTTTAATAAGTTTAATGATAAGGCAGCCCCTGCTTGGGAGGAACAGCCCTCATCTGCTCCCAGGGCTGGGAGTCGAGGAGATGGGCCCAGGCAGTTCCCTCTGGATGGGTGAGTCTCTTTTCTGGAAGCCATTCCTAGCGCATCCCGGCTGACCTTGGGAGAAAGCACTTGGCCCGGAGCCAGGTCTGCCCCCACCCCCAAGTTCCGGGGGGAGCCTGGCCGTTCCAGTGGCTCAGAAGAGGATGCTGGTCTTTGAAAGGGCCCCCAGCCAGCCTCAGACCCTCCTCCAACTCTCCAAGAGCTCCAAGTCCTCCTTGGACTGGAGGAAAGACAAATAGATGTCCCCCATTGTGAAGAGGGACAGCGAGCCGAGATTCCTCCCGGCCACCGTCTTTACTGAGCGTCTACTAGGGGCTGGGCGCAGTGCTAGGCATGCAAAGGGGGGCACAAAACCAGGCCCAGCTCTTGAGGGGCTGCCGTCCTAGAGACGTTCTCCAGTGCAGAGGGGGCTCTCACTGTCCACAGCCACGCCTGCTAACGACGGGCCGCAATGGACATGGACCCGATGACGTCCATGCCAAGGATGCACGGGAGCCATAGGAGGATCTCAGAGGGAAGGCGCTAACAGTAGATCCATGGACTGGGATAGTCTTTATCAGGCTATTTATTGCCCGCCCGGAGAGGATAGAGGATGGGAAGGAGGGAGGGCAAAAATCTGAAACCGACAATGTCAGAAAACAACTGTAAAAGATTGTTTCTAAGGGGGCAGCTGGGTGGCTCAGTAGATTGAGCATCAGGCCTAGAGAGGGGAGGTTCTGGGTTCAAATCGGACCTCAGACATTTCTTAGCTGTGTGACCCTGGGCAAGTCACTTAACCCCCATGGCCTACCCCTTATTGCTATTGCTCTTCTGCCTTGGAGCCAATACACAGTACTGATTCTAAGATGGAATTTAAGGGTCAAAAAAATTGTTTCTACATTTAACTGAAAGAAAAAAACAAACCAAACTAAACCTAGTATATACAGAGAAATCTATCCTCAGACATTTGTTAGCTGTGTGACCCTGGGCAAGTCACTTAACCCCCATTGCCTACTCCTTATTGCTCTTCTGCCTTGGAGCCAATATTGATTGTAAGATGGAAGATAAGGGTTTAAAAAATTGTTTCTACATGTAACTGAAAGAAAAAAGTAAAAACCAAACCAAACCTAGTATGTATATTGAAATCTATCCAAAGACATTTCTTATCTGTGTGATTCTAGGCAAGTCACCTAACTAACCCCCACTGCCTAGCCCTCACCACTCTTCTGTTTTAGAACAGATACCTAATATCAATTCAAAGACAGAAGGTAAGGTTTAAAAAAAAAACCCAACAGTATATACACAGGAGAGAAAACCCTTGATTTATGACTGCGAAATTTCCAATATTGCTAAGAAAAATTTCCCCGTGGTAGGCTTGGGGCACTAAGTCACCAAATATACTAGCTATTAGAAAGCAAGCTGGGAAAGAAATTCAAGAGTGCGACAGACTGTATTAATAATCAGGTAGCAGCTTCTTCCATTATGACTCAGATCATCTTTCAGGGTTGTGGGGGCAGGAAGGCCTGTGAAGGCAGGACTTGACAGGCAGCCCCTAATGGATATAAGATGAAGCCGAGGGAAATTAGCCTCTCTAGGTAAAGGAAATTTCCATAGGAAATTAGCTTTCCATAGGTCCCTTGGGATCCCCAATTACCTTTGGGGAATTGAGAGTGGGCACAACTGCTGGTCTGAAGGAGAGTGGGGGTGAGGAAAGGGAAGAAGTTCCAGCCACCATTTTCTGAGCATCATTTAATGGACCACTGGTGATATTTCTGATCTCAAATATTTCATTCTCCCTCTCCCTCTGCTCTCCTTGCCCTGTTTAAACTCTTGTTTGGAATCCTCTTTTTCTGACTTTTTCCTTTTCTACAGCCCAGGACTGAAACCCTCCAGTGTCTAGTCTCTGGGGAGTGCCCAGACCCTTAAGTGTCCAAGGTCACTGCCTTCTGTGAAGCTAAAGGAGGAGGATTATCAATTCCCCTTCCTTCCCCTCGGTGGTTGAAAAGGTTATCGGGGCCATCCCAGGCATGTTGCTTCTATAACTAAAACATTTGAAAAAGTGTCCATAATACCTTGTGTTTTTTATGTCCTAGTCATTTCCAGATAGTCTCTTCATCTCTCTTTTCTCTCCATGAGCCTTCCTTCATAACTAAGAAAAAACATTAAATCAGCTAGTTGATGCCTAGAAACAAAGCTTGTCTATCTTGTTCTACACCCATAGTCTACACCCTCTCCAGCAAAAGGAAGGAGGAACATTTCCTCATCTATTCCCTGGAGCCATGTTTGGGAAAACCAATTTATTCACCCCAAAATTTATTCACCCCAAAATGATGTATTTTAACATTTCAGGTTTTCCAACCAAATTTTGTAAAACATTCTCACAACAAAAGAAAATGCTGTAAAATTATAAAACGAAGCTTGACCTCAAAGAAGAGACAGGAGAAGGCATTTCCCCTTGCTTCTTTTAAGGGGTGAGGAATATTGGGTAGGATCTAAAAGTTTTTCAATATGTTAATTTTGCTAACGTGTCCTTTTCTTCTTTTTAATTCTTTAGTTTATTTCAAACTCTTTCCTTCCATCTTTGAATAAGTACTGTGTATCAGTTCCTAGGCAGAAGAGCATTAAGGGCTAGGTAATGGGGGTTAAATGACTTGCCCAGAGTCACACAGCTAGGAAGTATCTGAGGCCAAATTTTAACCCAGGACCTCCTGTTTCTAGACCTGGCTCTCAGTCCACTGTGCCACCCAGCTGCCCCCTCTTATATGGTTTAATTCTTTATTATAAAGGAAGGCTCTAGGGGACAGGGAAGGGGTACACTAGGAAAAAGGGGTCATGTAAAAATAGAAGTTATCAATAAAAATGTATTTCTTTAAAAAAACTCACAAAATCTCCTCCTCTAGTGCCTTGATCTTTGCTAAGTCTCATTTACTAGCTACCTAGCCTGTCTACCCCCGTGACAGGTTGCTTGACGATCAAATGATTGTAAAGTACTTTATAACCACAACACCTCTCTTATATTCAGAAAAGTTATGATGGTGATTGATGTTCATAACAAAAATAGGAGAGCTAAAAAAAGCCATCCTCAAGGCTGCTGGGTCCCCAAGCAGCAGTGACAACACAGTCCCAGAGAAGTCAGCCCTGCACATGAGGTCCCCGGCATGTCCTGGGTACCAAAATAGCACAGGGAGTAGCCTGGACTGAGGGGCTGAGGGGCTGTCTTGTGCAGCCTTCAGCCTCATCCTTGCTGTAGCTTGCCGTGTGGGAAACTCTCTGGCAGAGGCCATGTCTTAGCTTCCTGGGCAAAGACAGCCACCTGGAATTCTGGGCACGGAACTGAAAGCCTTTCCCTACTCCTCCTCCTTGCAGGCACTTGGTGCATAGCTGGAGGCCCCTCAAAGGGGAAGGAGCCACTTAGCATAGCTGTGTCTGGGGCAGAGTCTGCAGCTCCTCATCTCCAGCACAGCCCATGCAGCGCGAATTTCTTTCTAGTCTCTGTAGCTTCTGGCGTCCTTGGACTGGGGTGCCATTGCTAGAGAAAAGAGGATGGAGACACCAACGAGGCATTTCCTGGCAAAGAAACACTGGCCTGGTTTCAAGGAGCAATTAGTGGTCAAGGTGGAGGAGTGGATAGAGGGCTGGTTTGGGAGTCAGAAAGACTCCAGAGTTCAAATCCGGTCTCAGACACTTACTAACTGTGGGACTCTGAGCAAGTCACTTAACCCTGTTGGCCTCAATATCCTCATTTGTAAAATGAGCTGGAGGAGGAAATGGCAAACTACTCTAGCATCTTTACCAAAAAATCCCATGTGGGATTACAAAGATACAGGTATGCCTGGAAAATGGCTGAACAACAGGACAATGATCATGGCTTATTAAGCCCAATAGTGGGACTGAGTCAACACATCAGAACCAAGGAAAGTGTCCCGTATAGGACTAAGGGAATCGAGTTTTGGTATATCCTGTCAGCTAACCAGTATCCAAGCACAGCTCCTCAAAGCAGGACCAGATTGGGGGAAGAAGGAAGATTGGAATCAGCTTTGGTCAATACTCCCTCTTCTTTTTTTCCTTTAAAAAAAAATTAACAATTTGACCCAGCGATACCCCTACTGGATCTGTATCCCAAAGAGGTCAGAGATAAGGGAAAAGGACCTTCCTGTACCTAAATATTCTTAGGAGCTCTTTTTGTGGTGGCAAAGAATTGGAAATTGAGGGGCTGTCCCTCAGGTGGAGAATGGCTGAACAAATTGTGGTACATGGTTGCAATGAAGTACTCCTGTGCCACAAGGAATGATGAAGAGGATGAGTTCAGAACAATCTGGAGAGACTTATATGAACTGATATAAAATGAAGTGAGCAGAACCAAGAGAAAAATGCATACAGTATCAGAAATATTTGACAGTGATCAATTGTGAAGGACTAAACCATTATCAGCAAAGCAAGTCTCCAAGATAACCACAAGGGAGTCATGATAAAAATGTTATCTACAGCCAAAGAAGGAAATATTGGAGTCTGAGTGCAGATCAAAGCATGTCATCTTCCACTAGACTATTCACCACCTCAGGGAGGCAGGAAGAAAGTCTAAATTTTAAAATGTCAAAGAACAATTGTCAGAAATGATTTCTTCATGTAACTGGAAAAAATTTTAAATGGGAAAAATAAAAAAAAAATAAACTAGCATTTATTTTCTCTCCCTTCTATTCCTCTTCCCATTGGAAAAAAAGAAAAGAAAAACAAAACTCATCACAAATATGTATAGACAAAACAAATCTCCCTATTGGCCATAACTAAAAATAAGTATGTCTTATTCTGCAACTCAAATTCGTTATCAGGTGGGAAGCATACTTTATCACTGGTGTGGCAACTGGGTGGCTCAGTGGATTGAGAGTCAGGTCTAGAGATGGGAGGTCCTGGGTTCAAATGTGGCCTCAGATACTTCCCAGCTGTGTGACCTGGGCAAGTCACTTGACCCCCAATGCCTAGCCCTTACCACTCTTCTGCCTTAGAACCAATACACAGTATTGATTCCAAGCCAAAAACAAAAACAAACATACTTTATCACTGGTCCAATGGAATTGTGGTTGGCCATTGTGTTGATCGAAGTTCTTAAGTTTTGAAGTTGTTTGTCTTTGAAATGTTATTGTATTACTGTATTGTATAAATCATTCTCCTGGTTCTACACACTTCACTCAGCTTTTATTAATTATAATTCTTTTCATGTTTCTCTGAATCCATCCCGTTTACCATTTTCTGATGGCACACTAGTATTCCATTCTATACTTATGCCATAGTTTGTTCAACTGTTTCTAACTTGATGGTACCTTCTTTATTTCCAGGGTTGTGTTTTTTTTTGCCACTATAGAAAAAAAGAATTTAAGTATTTTTGTACACTTAGGACCTTTTCTTCTTTCTTTGATCTCTTTAGGGATTAGACCCAATAGTTAGGTCGCTGGGCCAAAGTGTATGTAGTTTAGTCACTTTTGGGCAGAATTCTGTGGGAATTGAGTAAATCATACTGATTCCATCTTGTGACTCAATTATGGAGCTGGCTCATTTCCTTTTTAATTCAATTATTGGACTAGTCCAATTTTTGTCTTGTGAGAAATTCAATTGTGAGAACAAATATTCAATTGTGAAAAAACCTTGTTGCTTTGTTTCCTGCATGGCTGGGAAGCTGGACCCCCTTTACCTGCTGCTTAGAGATCCCCAGATATGGATTCAGGTTCTACTGACCAGAAACCCATTCAGTTCCAAAGATTGATACAAGGAGTTTTTCTCGTAATTGTACATCTTAAGCAATTTATGAGTCTTATCTGAAAACTGGCTCTGTACTGGTCAATTGATTTTTGTTTCTGAGTTCCTTTGATTGCATACTGATGCTTTTGGGGCGTGGGGCACCTCTTGTTCTGATTTCAGTAAATTGCACCTCTCCATTCTTCCTCTCCCACTTGGAAAGTCCCTAATCTTTCTTCTAATTAGAAATCAAATTACCCAATTTTGTGATCTGGTTCATTATTTTCTTTTAATTAAGTTGTCTTATTTGATTAGTTGTTTTTAATGCATAAAACTTTATTTCCCCTTGTATTCAGGGTCCAGTGCCAAAGCTGAGAAGACCTGGTCCTGATTTGTCATGCAGTTGGCATGCATTGCTTAATAAATCAATCTGCTCAGAAGCTCAAACCTTTGTTTCCTCAGTCATTTCATTTTTCACCCACCACAGGAAATTGCTTTGGAAAGCAAAAGATGTGATAGAAATGTGACCTATTATTATTGGTAATTATTTTTTTTAAACCCTCACCTTCCATCTTGGAATCAATACTGTGTGGTTCCAAGGCAGAAGAGTGGTAAAGGTAGGCAATGGGGGTTAAGTGACTTGCCCAGGGACACACAGCTAGGAAGTATCTGAGGCCAGGTTTGAACCTAGGACCTCCTGTCTCTAGGTCTGGCTCTCTGTCCACTGAGCTACCCAGCTGCCCCCACAGTAATTCTTTTTTTTTTTTAACTCTTTACTTTTCATCTTAGAATCAATAGTATGTATGGGTTCCAAGGTAGAAGAGTGGTAAAGGTTGGGCAATGGGGATTAAGGAACTTGGCAGGAAACGTCTGATGTCAGATCTGAACCCAGGACCTCTCATCTCCAGGTCAGGCTCTCAATCCTTTGAGCCACCCAGCTGCCTCTGTTATTGGTCATTTTAAAGGTGTATTTGGACTACTCACCACTGGCATCTCTTGGCCACCCTGGTTGCCATTCTCTAAACACTCATGTCATGGTTGTGTCCTGAGAGGACATGGGCACAGGAGCCTGAAGGGACCTCGACTAACTTTCTATTTCCTTCCTCTACTTCCAGGCAGGACCACAGTGAAACCAAGTAAAAAAATCTATACATAGCCTGGACTTACAGAACTGTAGGGAAGGGACTCTAATGAGATCTCCTGGTCACTCATGCTGGACACTTTCCGTCAGAGCAATGGTTTGCTTGACCTCTCCCCCCCCCCCAATACTTTAGGGCTTACACAGCATCTTTTCTTTTAATAAATAAAATTTTATGGAAAGCACGAAACTCTGTTAGACTTTGGCTATTTCTTTTTCAAGTATGCATCAATTCTCACCTCATAGTCCCAATACTGTTGTGCTTGTCTGTATTCCTTTCTGAACTTCCTCCTGCCATCTTCTTTCTGTTTTTCTTTGTCTAGGGAAATGGTCTTGCTTGTTGATGTTTCTCAAGCAGATGATTAAAGAAAGAAAACTTGGGAAGATGCTAAGCAAACCCCTTCCTCTTTTGTTATGATCTATGTAGCATTCCAAGCATCTTCACATCTAAGAACTATAAATGATGTATGGATATTGTGTCTTCAGACACAGGGTTAAATTCTGATATTGGTGGGCGGACTCTTGGACCATTGACTGGCCATGCTGCCTTTGTTCACGGCAAACTCATTAACATTTTGCACAGAGTCAAATTCCTTTGTAAAAGCACAGGTTGAAGTCAACAGGCCCAAAAGGTATCATCATTGCCATCCCATCCAATGTGAATTAACTATGCTTTGTTACGTATTCATTGAGCACCTCCCAAGCCACACTGAAATAAATTTGGGAGGGGGTCAGTCCTGTGATCTTCTCTCTTGGACTTTGCATTCTCACACTTGATACTCTTATCCTATTTTCTATCTAGGAACTCTTGTTTCCACATGTTCCATTAGCTCTCACATTTTCCTTTAATTATCTTTCCAAGGAGAATGTCATAGGGATTCACACCTTCCCTTGACAATAATACTGACTTGTCTGTGTTCCTTCGTTCTTCACCCATTTTCTCAGACTTTTTGCTCCTTCTCGAGCCCAAACCCACAAAGGAAAATTCTTTTTATAACAGCTGCTGGACGCCTGTTATAATCTATTTTTAAGGGTTTTTTTCTGAGCTTGATAAAGTTTTTTGTTTCTCTCACAGTCATTTCTGGATGTGCCCCATCCCCAAACAAAGCAAAACTCAGAACAAAGCAACAAATGATTCCTCTCTTGGACCAAAGGAAAAGAGTTCTGCAAAACCCCCTGACCTCATCTGACAGTGCAATAATATTCTAGGCCCATAATGCCCCCACTTTTCTACTGAAAAGGAGGTACTTCATTTCCTTTTTAGAGGAACTGATTAATCATTACAATTAGTCAGCATCCCAGTCTTAGGTCTAAAAAAGAACCCCTCACCTTCCATCTTAGAATCAGTACTGGGTATTGGTTTCAAGGCAAAAGAGTGGTAAGGGTTAAGGCAATGGGGGTTAAGTGACTTGCCCAGGGTCACACAGCTAGGAAGTGTCTGAGGTCAAATTTGAACCCAGGACTTCCCATCTCAGGGTCTGGTTCTCAATACCCTGAGAGACTTGGCTGCTCTGGGTATAATGCAGTTTTGCAGAGAGTTTTCAGAAGCTGTCAATCTTCCCTCCTTTTTTCTCTTGGTCCCCACTCAGTTAGCACAGTGATTGCTGTTTCTCCATATTCTACTAGCTATTCATTGACTGGCCCTCACCTCCCTTTTTTCCAGTGTCATAGAGGGTTACTTTCCCTCCCCATGCCCTCTTTAAGCTAAATCTCTTGCTCACCCACCATCACAGTGACCCAGCCCTCCTACTTCCTCAGAAACCAACCTCTTCTACCTGCTACATAACCAACGCACCCCAGTTCCCCCAGCTCATACTCTCATCATCTCTCACCTGGACTTCCACAATAGCTTCCTCTTTTTTTTTTAACCCGAACTTCCATCTTAGAGTCAATACTAACTACTGGTTCTAAGACAGAAGAACAGTAAGGGCTAGACCATGGGGGTTAAGTGACTTGCCCAGGGTCACACAGTTGGGGGGGGGTCTGTCTGGGGTCTGATTTGAATGCAGGACCTCCTGTATCTAAGCCTGGCTCTCAATCCCTGCAACCTCTCTAATCCATCTTCCTCACAAACTGTTGTTCTGCCTATGTCTCTCCTGCTCCAAATATTTTAGTGCTCACTCTTGCTTCCAGGATAAAATACAAACTCATGTGTTTCTTATTTAATGCTCTTCACAATCCAGCTGCACATAATAGGTGCTTTTTGGGGATTGTTTAGACATTTTTCAGTCATGTTTGACTCTTCATGACTCCATTTGAGTTTTCTTGGCAAAGATACTGGAGGGGCTTGCCATTTCCTTCTCTGGCTTCTTTTACAGATGAGGAAACTGAGACAAACAGGGTTAAATGAATTGTCCAGGGTGATTCAGCTGGTAAATTATCTGAGGCTTGATTTGAACTCCTGAAGAGGCATTTTCCTGACTGCAGGTCTGGCACTAACCACTATGCAACTCAGCTGCCTATTAGGTGCTTAATAAATATTTACTGATTTGATTCCATGTTTCCAGTAATGTGATTTCACAATATTCTTTCCAATTACCCTATGTTCCATCCAAATATTCTTATTTCTTACGCTTTATATTTCATCTCCCACCTCTATACCTTTATATAAGCTGTGCCTCATGCCCAGAATGAACTCCTTATCTCCACCTCCTGGAATCTCTAGCTCCCTTCAAGGCTCTGTCTCAGGGGTACCTTATGCAAAAGGATTTTCTTAATTTTCCTCTGAAATAATTTTGTTTTCATCTTGTCTATATTATGTATTTAATGATCTGTGTAAGTCTTGTTTTCCCCAGTAGAGTGTAAGATCCTTGAAGGGAGAGGTTATTTCATTTTTGCTTTTGTATCCCCAATGTTTGGCATAGTGCTCACCCATGGCAGGACTTTAATAAAAGCGTATTTGATTGATTGATCAATGGGCATGCTGTCTTTAGACTAAGATTATCTATTAATTGCAATGTCCCTGCAGCGAAGTGTCTCAGTGGATAGAGCTCTGGGCTTGGAATCAGGAAGTTCAATGAATCCAAGTTCAAAATTGGCTTCAGATACCTATTAGTTGTGTGACCCTGGGTAAGTCAATCCCGTTTTTCTTAGTTTCCTATTTGTCAAATGAAATGGAGAAGGAAATGGAAAACTACTTCAGTGTCTTTCTCCAGAAAACCCAAGGATGTGACTGGGTGGCTCAGTGGATTGAGAGTCAAGCCTAGAGATGGAAGGTCTTGAGTTCAAATAGAACCTCAGCTATTTCCCAGCTGTGTGACCCTGGGCAAGTCACTTAACCCTCATTGTCTGGCCCTTACCACTCTTCTGCTTTGGAGTCCATACATAGTATGGATTCTAAGATGGAAGGTGAGGGTGTAAAAAAAAGAAAACTCTAAACGGGAATTGAATGCTACTGAAACAAATCAGCAACATCCCTACAACTGGGAGGAAACTCCTGAACATTGAATGTCAGAACAGGGAGGAATGTCAGGGATCATTTTCTCCCAATCCTTGTTCTACAAAGAAGGAAACTGAGAAAGAGGCAAAAGGACTCCCTCAAGGTTACTCTGTTTGTAAGGACAGAAACAAAACTGTAGAGCTTCCTGGACTGTATCACAGGTCCTCATGCCAGGGCTCTGAGTCCGCCTCTTTGTGTGTTTGCTTCTCTGTTACCTTATCATGGAGCAGCATCAAACTTATATAACAGTCAAGCAGCTACAGTAGCATTCTAGGGCTATCACAGTAACATCTCCAACAGTCTGATGCCTTGATAGCAGCCGGCGGATCCTCACCCCCACTAACCCTCACCCCTTCAGGACTTCCTGAACTAGTCCCCGTCCTCAGATAACCTTTGTGAGGGGCCCCACCTGTACCCCTAAGCTGGAGGCATGTTGAGGGATTAACCAGGGTTCCTGGCACCCCAGAAGCCCCTGAATTTACACTGAAACATAGGATAGTTCAATCATCCTGACAAGAAACTTTTCTTTTTTAAAATTTTTATTTAAAACCCCTTCCTTCCATCTTAGAATCAATACTGTGTATCAGTTCCAAGGCAGAAGAGCAGTAAGGGCTAGGCAATGGGGGTTAAGTGACTTGCCTAAGGTCACACAGCTAGGAAGTGTCTGAGGCCAGATTTGAACCTGGGATCTCCCATCTGTAGGTCTGGCTCTCAATCCCCTGAGCCATCCAGCTGCCCACTCAGCTTATCTTGGCTTTGATGATGATTAATGTATAACACCTCGCATGAGAGGACAGGAAGCTAAACTTCCCTTTCTTCTTCCATCAAATAAGAGTGTTGGATGAGACAGTTTCTTTTTTTAATTTTTAAAAAAATTTTAATTAGATGATTTAGAATATTTTCCATGGTTACAAGACTCATGTTCTTTCCCTCCCCTCCCCTCCCCGCCTTCCCATACCTGATGCACAATTCCACTGGGTTTAACATGTGAATGAGACAGTTTCTAACATCCTTTTCTTCTCTTTGGAAAGTCAACTATTCCTTTGCTTCTATAATCTGGCCTCTATAATCTATGCCCTACAGACTGATAAACTATGCGCTGTGACTCCAGCATCTCTAGACACATAATCATGGTTGATGTGGAAGTGTGTAGGGTGTGTGTGTGTATGTGTGTGTGTGTGTGTGTGTGTGTGTGTGTGTGTGTGTACATGCTGGTGAAGGGAATTTTTCTGCAGCTCCTTCAGAACAGGGAGTCTCCACCTTGCAGGAATGAATGGGTTGGGGATGCAGTGCACTGTAGTGGAAAGTGCTGTAGCTTGAGAATCAGTAGATTGGGTTCTAGTCTTGGTTCTTTTATCAACTTGGCCAGCTGCTTCCTTTTCATGGGTCTCAGTTTCCTCTACATGCAAAATGATGGGATTGAAATAGATAATCCCTAAAATCTCTTCCTGTAGGATGTAAAATCTCTTCTTGTAGGATCTCTTGGAGACCAGGAAGAATGATTACACTTTTGACTTTGTAGTCCTAGAACTCAGCACAGCTCATGTTTAGTTTCATTGCTTGATTGAATGAGAGTTAGGTGGTGAGGGAAAGTAGCCACCTTCTCACTCATTGGGGAGGAGTTGGAGGAAGAGAATTTGCTGATGAATTTCAGTGGGTTCTGGTTGGTTATCTCTCCGTCTTTCAGAAATCTAACCACAGTAATGATGGTAGCTCACATAGATCAGGTGTTTTGGAGCTTACAAAGCATCTTTACGTTCATTATCTCATCTAATTCACACGACAGCCCTGTGAAATAGAGAGAGTAGAGTTTATTATTTATATTTTGTAGTTGAGGAAATTGAAGTTTAGAGAGATGAAGTAGTAGGTCCCTCGCCACACAGTGAGTCAAGCAGCAAAATTTGAACTCCATGCCTGGACTCCTGCTGCTTTTTCTGGTGTGCTTCCTATTGCACCATAGTGCCTCTCTGTTGTTCTCTGTGGCACAGCTGGGAACCATTTGGAAGTACTCATGGGTTGGTTGCCTAGCAATCTAATTTGACTAGAACCTGGAGAACATGAAAGGGAGTGATGTGAAGAGAGGCTGGAGTGGAAAATTGAGGCCAGGTGATGAGGGGACTTGAATGCCAAGTTGAATGAAGAGTTTGCATTTGACCCAAGAGATAGGTGGTGCAGTGGATGGAGCACCAAACCTAGAGTCAGTCGGGAAGACTTGAGTTCAAATGTGGCCTCAGACACTTATTAATCATGTGACCCAAGCAAATCACTTGACCCCATTTGCCTCAGGTTTTTCATCTCTCAAATGAATTAGAAAAGGAAATGGCAAACTACTCTAGTATCTTTGCCATGAAAAACTCAAACAGGGTCATGAAGTGTTGAACATGACTGAAAATGATTTAAAAACTTGAGGCAATAGGGAGCCAATGAAGATTTTTGAGCATAGGCCTGAGACATGGTTAGAGTTGGACATTAGGAAGACTACTGGGGCAGGTGTGGGAAAGATGGACTGGTAGTCTCCTCTAACTTTCCTCTTCATGTTGATAATACCTCCACCCTTCTAGTTACCTAGGGCCAAAATCTCAAGCATTTATGATACTTCTCTCTCTCTTATGCCCGCCTCCCCCCAAATTCCCAACATACAACCTAATAGTTCTCCTCATTCTACCTCCTTGCATCTGTGTGCTCACCTCCCCTCACAATGCTACCACACTAATCTCAGTTTTCATCATCTCTTTTCTGGATTATATAATCACTTCCTAAATTATCTACCTGTCTCTAATCTCTCCCTTCTCTAGGTCATCTTTTACCTCTTCTTGCCTACCACTAGGCCAGTGATGGTGAGCCTTTTAGAGACAGAGTGCAGGGTCCCATCCCTATCCCCCCCCGCCCCCACTGAGTGCTATGCCAACTTCTCCTTGAAGTCTTCCTTAATCTCCCTTGCTGAAAGTGTCTCTTCCTCACATTTTCCTAGGTCAGTTTGTCTAGTGATGTCCTTTGTTCCATCACATTTTATCTTTTGTTATCCTTCCCCATGTTTACTCCTCCTATTAGATTGTAAGCTTCTGGGGACAGTGGCTGTTTCTTTATATTCATCTTTATATTCCTCAGAAAACCTGGGACAGTACCTTGCATTTAGGAAGCTCTAGATAACTTGTTCATTGAGTTGAATGAAACAGTTGTCTTTGTGTTTCAGAGCCACCTACTATGCGCATCTCTGGGAAGAGAATCTTCTCTGTGCAGCTTTTCATCTGGTTCTGTATGGTGTCCTTTAGTGGAGGGCAAAAAGGAGGTGAGGAGAGAGAGGGTGGGATGAGGGGAATGATCCAATTTGCATCTTATGCTGCTGCCTTAGGAAGCTAAAGGTCACCCCTTAAAGTCTATTTTCCTTTTCTATCCCATCCCCCATTCCATAGGAAAACTGTGGCATCTTCTGGAATCTTTCCTTCATGGACTGGCTCTAAATGGATTGGGCCCTTTGTGGCCTGGGTAGTCTTCAGGATTTGAGGGTGAAGGGAGGAATTGCTTCCCACCATGCATCTCCCCAGGGCCCCTATCTCATAGGCAAATCCCAGGCAGAACCTTCTCCTACCCTAGGAGGCCAATGAAGGAATGCCAGAGGGGGTAAGGCACCAGGCAAAAACCAAACACCCTCCCTGATCCCTCCCTACTGCAGCTCAGCAACTTGGAACCTTGATCTGCCTCAATAATTACATAAACAGGATCCATTGTAATTGGAATACCACCCTGTCAAGACAAGACAGAGTCCATCAGCTCCTCTTCACCAGGTAAGGCCTAAGCCAGGCATACAGGAGAGGGAGGGTCCTGGCCGTGACTTTTGGGCATACTGACTTCTTGGCTTGGGCACCAGTTTTTTTTTTTTTAACCCTTACCTTCTGTCCTAGTAACAACTCTAAGACACAAGAGTGGCAAGAGCTAGGCAATCGAAGTTAAGTGAGCCTGGGTCATACAGCTTGGAAGTGCCTGAGGTCAGATTTGAAAGTAGGTCCTTCCAACTTCTGGCTTGGTACTCTATTCCCTAAGCCACCTAGCTGACCCTGGGCATCAGTTTTAGGGAGGGTATGGAAGGACCCTAGCACCCTAGGATAGACCTAGGGCCAGTAAGGACAGCTCCTAATCTGGAGCCCCTAGGAGTGATTGATTAGTGAGTGCTACCAATCAAGCAATCAGCAATTCTTTACTGAGCACCCACTTTATGCTTAGCCCTAGGCCAGGATTTCTGGGAAAGAGAAATGTGTAGGAGTGTATCTCTCTCTCTCTCTCTCTCTCTCTCTCTCTCTCTCTCTCTCTCTCTCTCTCTCTCTCTCTCTCTCTCTCTCTCTCTCTCTCTCTCTCTCTCTCTCTCTCTCTCTCTCTCTCTCTCTCTCTCTCTCTCTCTCTCTCTCTCTCTCTCTCTCTCCTCTCTCCTCTCTCCTCTCTCCTCTCTCCTCTCTCCTCTCTCCTCTCTCCTCTCTCCTCTCTCCTCTCTCCTCTCTCCTCTCTCCTCTCTCCTCTCTCTCTCTCCTCTCTTCTCTCTTCTCTCTCTCTCTCTCAACCTGGTCTCAATCCACTGAACCACCTAGATGCCCCCCATGTCTCATTAAAAAAAAACAAAACTCCTTGTCTTCCATCTAAAAATCAACACTAAGTACTGGTTGCAAGGCAGAAGAGTGGTAAAGACTAGGCAAGTGAGGTTAAGTGACTTACCCAGTGTCACACAACTAGGAAGTGCCTGAGGTCACATTTGAACCCAACACCCTCATCTTTAGGTCGGACTCTCTATCCACTGAGTCATTTAGCTGCTCTTTCATTTGTTTTTTATTCCCCTTTCAATTGAAGGTCAGAGAAGAGATGGAATAGGCTAGAATATGAAATGGAGTAGGCTGGAATAGCCAGGAACACTTCCTGGAAGAGGTGGATCTTGAGGACCCATAGGCTTGGTGGAGGTGTAGAGGAGGGAGTGTAAGAGTCCTTGGTCCCAACATGAAGGATAGAGAATCCAGGGGTATCTGTATGTAGGTAAGGAAGTAACCCTCTTACATCTGACTAGTCTACTCACTCCATGCTTATACTTTATAGTAAGGTGGACTCAAGTGAGAAATACAACTGTATCCTTCAGATGGATACCTGCACGATAGAACTCCCACCAGACAAAGTGCTGACAGTATTTGATGAGTTCACCATCAATGGCCATGGCAATGTATCTGGAGTAGAACTGACATATCCGAAGGACCTCACGTACCTGCCCAGGCATCACAGTGAGTACTATCTTACCTCAGGATCACAAGGATGGGAGGAAGTGTATTGAGTATTTTAGGCAGGAAACCTTCCTACTCTTCAGTAAAAGGGATGTGATGGTTGATGAGCATGGCAGTGTATTCCTGTTATCTCTATTACCAGGGAAAGCTGAGGCTGGTGGACCTCTTGTGTTTCAGGGTCCTGAGAATAGTTTTAAAGCTGATTGGGTGTCCCACTAAGAATGCTCTTAAAAAGCTAAATCCCTGGGAGTGAAGGGCCAGGTGGTCTGAGTAAATAGGAACCAGCCCAGCATGGAAGAATGGAGCAGGGGAAACTATGGTAATTATCTGCATTGGGGATAGGCAAGAAGTGACCATTGAATTTCCAGCTTGGCTAGGATGAGAAGATCCAGGCTCAAGAAGAAAGAAAGAAAGAAAAATAAAATAAAATATTGATGTGTTTGGCATCTCAGTGGGTAGCTGAGATCCAAGGAAGCTGGGCATGTACCCACTGCCTTGAGGGAGCCTCCATGCTACAGCCTCTTAGCCTTAATATATTGTGTTCGAATTTAGGGAGGCAGGAGTTTTCTTGTCCCCCAGTTGCTTCAGCCTGTCCAGCTTCAGTTTTGCAAAGAAAGACCTAGAGTTAGGAGCAAGTCTGGGATCTCTGTTCAGAATCAGCCTACAGATCTGATATGGGGAAGGCTTTAGAGGAAAAGACAGGTTAAAGGACTTGGGTTCATTTAGTCTAGAGCAGGATACAGTTCTTTGTCCTGGGTGAACAGAGAGAGCGAAAGTGATGAATAACTTGTGTATAAAAGAAGTCAAAGGTTCCTAATGATCCTTAATAAGCCTCATAAAATATTTTTATTATTAGATATAATTTTATATCTGACACTTGTCAGTAGCATAAGGGAACATGGCCCTATTCTAGGGTTCTTCCTTTATGGAGGGGACCCAGCTAGATGAGCACTAGCCGCTCTTCTCCATGTCTGTGGAGGATCAGACAAGAGGGAATTAGTTTGAATGGCAATAGGAAAGACACTGGAAAATCAAAACTTCTTACAATTACATTATCAAGGGAGGCTTTGGAGCCTCCTTTCTACAGATTCTTAAGGAAAGGGGGAAACCAGGCCTTACCTGAGGTTCCATGGATGGAAGAGGTGCCCTCTTCTGGGTCCTTCTAGCCCCAGGATTCTAGGATTCACTCAGTGCACCTGCCCGGACTGGCATTTTTCCTGCTCAGATCCTTGCTTACTTGCAGTCTCTTCAATCCCAGGCTCCTCTCTGGCACTGCGGAGTTTTTGGAAAGTGGGGTGGGGGTGGGGGCGACTCCTGATCTGAAAAGGGCTCAGTTTCTCCATCCCAACCAAATAGTCGAAAGCATCCAAGGACCCCCTTCAGGAGGTCCCAGGCCCAGATTCACCTGGGTTCTTTTTGTTCCAGTCAAGCTCGATCCTCCTTCCAACCTGCAGAGCAATGTCAGCTCTAGGGGCTGCATCTTTTCCTGGAGTCCTCCAATAGAGGAGCTGTACATGTCCCTCAGCTATGAACTGGCCTTGAGACAGCACGGGGAGGCCTGGGAGGTAAGGATGCTGACCCTGATGCATGGGGTCAGCATCCCCAAATTTCCCCAGCTTGGGAAGATTTTTGGGTGGGGGTGTCTTTGACATAAGAAGTCTCTCCTATCCTCCATGTCCCATTTACAGCCCAATAGCAACATCAGCATCCCTGTTCCCACTCTGCCCCCTACCTGCACCCCAAACTTTTCTCTAGTACCTGAACTGTGTTGTGCCCAATCCAGAGATGGGGGTATGGCCCCCAGCCCCTGCTGTCTGAAGGCTACAGACCTAATACAGACGCCCTGACACAGAGACCCAGGAGTCCGAGACTGTGATGGCTCTAAGGCAGGAATGGGCTGGGAGATATTTCCATTTGGTACGGTCCAGGCCTTTGGAAGTTGGGACTGTGGAGGCCCAGGATCAGGCTCTCTGCCCTGAGCTTCAGGCCTGCCCACTGACACATGTATGAACACCCCACAGCGGGCAAGACATAAAGATCGCATTACGGGGGTGACTGTGGCCACCATTGAAGCCTTTGAGTTTGACCCCAATTTGATATATGAGGCCCGTCTACGCTGTCGCCTGGGCTCCCAGGAAGCAAATGAATTCTTAGATGATGAGGAAGAAGATTTCGACTACAGGAGCCAATGGAGTGAGTGGAGTCCAGTCCTGCAGTTCCCGTCCCCCATCTCTCTAGGTAGGTGAACCTCTCCTGGGGGCTCCCCAGGCTTCCAGCTCTCCAGTAGAGCTCCCTTCTAATCCCTGGAGCCAGGGAGAGCTTTGGTTTTCTCATAATGCCCTGGGTCAGGTCCTGTGTCCCCTGGCACTGCTGATGTCAGTAAAGAATAGAACTAAACAAGAAAAAAAGAAAGAAGTAGAACTCCCTTCATCTACTCAGAGTGCCCAAGACTTTGTAGCTTTCCTTAGCTGGGGGTCAGGGTGGTGATAGTGATGTAGAGATCAAGTGACTTGTTCAAGGGTGCATAGATAATAAACAGCTAGCATTTTGATAGCACCTTTATATTGCAAAGTGCTTTACAAATATTATCTCATTCTCACAACAGCTCTGGGAAGCATGTGCCATTAGTATTCTCATTTACAGATGAGGAGAATGAAGCAGACAGAGAACAAGTGACTTGCTCAGGGTCAAACAGCTAGTACTAGTGTCTGAGGCTCTTTGTGAACTCCAGGTCCAGGGCTCTATCCATTGTGTCAACTCAAATATCAGGGTTGAGTTTTGACTGCAAATGATATTCTTTCGATTCTATCTTGCTATTTCTTGCTGTTTGTGATCTAATCTTAGGGCATCACCAGGCTTCTTCTTTTCACCAAGCCCAAGAGAAACACAGGCATCATTTCTTTGAGCAGGCTGGGCTAAAAATGGCCAGTACCACATAGTTCATCCCTAGCACAATGATAATCATATCAGCTCACATTTCTATGGTACAAAATATTTTCTCAGGCTAACCCCTGGGGGATACAGTGGAAGGCAAAAAGAGTCTTTCCTTTCAAGGAACTCATATTCTTTTTTTTTTTTTGAATTTGGAAAATTTTAATTAATTAATTAATTAAGAATATTTTCCCATAGTTACAAGATTCAAGCTCTTTTCCTCCTTCCCCTACTCCCCTCCCATAGCCGATGCACAGCTCCACTGGGTTTTACATGTGTCATTGATCAAGAGCTATTTCCATATTATTGATATTTGCACTAGGGTGATCATTTACAGTCTATGTCCCCAATCATATCCCCATCAACCCATGTAATCAAGCAGTTGTTTTTCTTCTGTGCTTCTGCTCCCACAGTTCTTTCTCTGAATATGGATAGTGTTCTTATAAGTTCCTCAGAATTGTCCTGGATCATTGCATTGCTGCTAGTAGAGAAGTCCATTACGTTCCAATGTACCACAGTGTATCAGTCTCTGGGTACATGTTTTCCTGGTTCTGCTCCTCTCACTCTGCATTACTTCCTGGAGATTGTTCCAGTTCACATGGAATTTGTCCAGTTCATTATTCCTTTGAGCACAATAGTATTCCATCACCAACAGTCACCACAATTTGTTCAGCCAAGGAGCTCATATTCTAATGGGAGAAACAACATATAAAAAACTAGGTGCGTACCATATATATATATATATATATATATATATATATATATATATATATATATATATATATATATATATATATATATATATATAAAATCAGCTAATGACTTCTGAGATGATTATATATAGCAAGCCATTGTGAGGAGCATCACATAACCCTGTGGGGTTGAGAGTAATAAATATCCCCATTTTATAGAGAATGGAACTGAAACTAAGAAAATGGAAGGGACAGAATGTTAGAACTAGAAGGCTGCCTGACACATCACTTAGTCTATCTCTTCTCCCCATTTATCCAGTTTAGAGATCAAGAAACTAGGGCTCATAGACTCGCCCAAGGTCATAACACTTAATCAATCTGTAGATAGTATCAGATCCAGAAATTATACTTGGATATTTTTAATTAATTATTTTTCAAATGAACACGTATGAGTTCTCTCTCTCTCTCCCATCTTTCCCCCCTTGGGGAAAAACAACAACAACAACAACAACAACAAACCTTTGAAATAAACATGGACAGATGGTTGGCACAGTGGATAGAGGACTAAGCTTGAGGTCAGGAAGACCTGAGTTCAACAGCTTCAGACACTTACTGGCTGTGTGACTCTAGGCAGGTCATTTAACACTGTCTGCCTCAGTTTCCTCATTTGTCAAATGAGCTGGAGAAGCAAATGGCAAATCATTCTAGTATCTTTGCCAAGAAAACCCTAAATGGGGTCATGAAGAGTCGTATACAATTGAAATGATTAAACAACAATAAACATATATAGGTAGACAGTCAAGTAAAATAAATTCCTGTATTAGTTGTGCCCCAAAATGTGTCTCATCATGTATCTTGAGTTCATCATTTCATGAACCCCCTGGAATTATGGTTAAACTCATCCAGGTCTTCTTAACTTCACATTCACTCTTCACTCTACTCTCTCGATTCTGCTCCTACATAGAATTAGGATTTTAGAATTTGGAGCTGGAAGAGACCTTAGAGATCATTTAGTCCAATCCTCTTGTTTTGTCAGGGGTGGAACTGAGGCACAGATAATGGAGTGACTTGCTCAATAGTTAGCAGAATAGCACTGCCACAATCTAAACTTAGGGCCTCTGACTCCACATCCAGGACTTTTTCTACTAGACCACAAACCACATAGATTCAGTTTCTCAATTTACACTGTAGTCCCTAGCAACTGCCAGACCCTTGCTCAGCCAGGTCCTTCAGTTCTCTTTGTGGGGCCACTGGTTGCTAAGTTCCCAGCCACTAGCTGTGAGAAATTGATGCTGATGGACCTGCCCACAAGTTATAGAAGAGAGCATTCTTGTTAGCACTATAATTTGCCCTTATCTCTTTGAGTTTCCCAACTTGGTTTTCTTAAAATTTTATTTGATTTTTAAATTTTGCTATAGATTTATTTTATTTATTTATATTATAGAAACACAAATAAATATATATTTATAGATACTATTTATTATATTATTTTCATTTAATTTTATATTCCTAATTACATGTAATAACAATTTTTAACATTTTCATGTTTTTCAAAATTATAAGAGCCAAATTGTTTCCCTCACTCTGTTCCCTTCCCCTTCCCGAGGTGGTAAGCTATTTGATCTGGGTTGTACAGGTATGATCATGGAAAATACATCTCCATATTGGTCATTGTTGTGAGAGAATACTCCTATAAAATCAAAACACAAATAAAATAAAGTGAAAACCAGTATGTTTTGATCTGTGTTCACATTCCATCCCAACTTGACTTCTCTTTTTTTAAACCCTTACTTTCCTATCTTAGAATCAATGCTGTGTATTGGTTCCAAGGCAGAAGAGTCATAAGGGCTAGGTAATGGAGGTTAGGTGACTTGTCCAAGGTCACACAGCTGGAAAGTGTCTGAGGTCATATTTGAACCCAGGTCCTCCCATCTCTAGGTATGGCTTTCAATCCACCGAGCTACCTAGCTGCCACCCCAATTTAATTTCTTAAGAGGCATTGGTTTTGGCTGGGCCTCAACTCTGCTGAGGGCACTAAGCCCCTGGATATCCTGGTGGGTCAGAGCTTGGATTTGGGTTTGTGTGTGTTCGTGACGGCCAAAGCTCGGTTTTCAGGAAGCCCCTGAGAAATCCCACTCCTCCCACCTTCAGTCCTGGTGCTGGTTGCAGGCTGCAATAATAGTTTGATGGTTGACTTCAACACAGCAGCTGGCAACAGCTGATAAGTACTCCTCACGGTCTACAACTACAGCGTCCAGGTGCATGACCTGGGGCACAAGCATGAGCCCTGGGATAGGTGGTCACCTGTAGGAGCCTCTCGGTGGAGCTGGTGGAGGGAAGAACCTCTCAGGAACTCCTTAGACCTGATGGGATGAATCTGTGGCTTTTTGTTTGTTTCTTTATGCAACTTTATTGAAGAAAAATCAATCAATTACTAGCAGAGCTATTAGTTGGTCACTCATCCATTGACAACTTGCATCATTTATTCAGTGCTTTATTAAACAGTGTATTGGAAGATAGATTAATTAACTAATAGCTCCGAGCCTCCTAACAGAATTTAAATGAAAATTACAAAAAGTTCAAGACCCTATTTTGGAATACAAGGGGTGTTTGACTTCCAATTTCCCTTCTCTGTAGAACAAGAACAGGTCATTCCTTTATTGACATGCATAAAATACATCACGCTTTCTGTTCTGCTGATGCTATAAATTCAGTACCAATTCTCCAACCACATCAGTTATGAGCATAAAGTATATCATGAAACCTCAAATCTCTAACAATGGGAGCTTTAAACAAGATGGATGCTGCTACAGTAATGCTGCTTCCTTTGATATGACAATTGTGCCTCCATGTCCCTGCCCCTCAGGTGGTATCTTTAGCATTGAGGAATGGGGTTTTAGTCTCATAACCAAGTTAGACCTGATGGGATGAATCTGTGGCTCCATTTGACCGCCTCCACCGAGGGTTACTGAGAGCACTCCAAGGAGCCCATGTTCCTTCTGTATTTTGGTGCAGTTGCTTAAGTAAAGCAACTGCTTGACCCTAAAGAACCCTGGGGACTTTACTGTGTCAGAAAAGAACAGATTCACATCTTGGTCTGAGACATCATCTCACCAGAAATTCATTGGCTCAGTCTGAAAGATCAAGAGCCTTCTATAGTATAGGGAAAAAGATTATAGACTGAGATCTTGAAAGTTTCCTTATTTTACCACTCCCTCATTTTACAGATGAGGAAACCGAGGCACAGAAGAGTTTAATGACTTGTCTAGTGTCTCATAGCTAATTAGTATCTGATGTGAGATTGGAACCTTTGTCTTCTCAATTCCAAATCCAGTGCCTGACACACCATGCTTACTGCCTCTTCCAGATTAGGTGTCAAAGACCATGATTTGATTCCTGACTCCAACTTGTGGAAGTAGCTCTATGACCATGGATAAGCCTTTTACATTCTGTGAGGCTCAGTTTCCCCATCTGAAATATAGGAATAAAATAATATTAGCATTGCTCCCAAGCAGGTTGTTGGGAGGAAAATGCTTTGCAAAATCTTATGTTTATGTGAGCTCTCATTATTATTATTCTCCTGTTTAAGAAAAGAGAGACAGGAATTACATGGAGGGAGGAGGGAGAAGCCAAGAATAGAAGATAATTGGAGGGGAGAGGATTTGCTTCAAAGCCCCTGAGAACTCTTTGTTATACCCTGGCATATAGCCAGGAGCAGGGTGTCAGGGGCTGACTGCAAGTTGGGGAGGTTGAGGTCTTGAAAGTCCTCAGGATACAAAGGCAGCAAAAGAACATAAATGCCTGCAGAGTCTGACAGATGAGGCCCCTGGGATGTGGCAAAATTGGGACATTAAGGTATTGTTGGTGGAATTGTGAATTGATCCAACCATTCTGGAGGGCAGTTTGGAACTATGCCCAAAGGGCACTACAAGACTGCCTACCTTTTGACCCAGCCATAGTACTGCTGGGTTTGTACCCCAAAGAATCATAAGGAAAAAGACTTGTACAAGAATATTCATAGTTGCGCTCTTTGTGGTGGCAAACAATTGGAAAATGAGGGGATGCCCTTCGGTTGGGGAATGGCTGAACAAATTGTGGTATCTGTTGGTGATGGAATACTATTGTGCTCAAAGGAATAATGAACTGGACAAATTCCATGGGAACTGGAACAACCTCCAGGAAGTGATGCAGAATGAAAGGAGCAGAACCAGGAGAACATTGTACACAGAGACTGATACACTGTGGCACAATCAAATGTAATGGACTTCTCTAACTGTAGCAATGCAATGATCCAGAACTATTCAGAGGGACATATGAGAAAGAACACTATCCACATGCAGAGAAAGAACTGTGGGAGTAGAAACACAGAATGAAAACAATTGCTTGATCACATGGGTTGATGGGGATGTGATTGGCGATGTAGACTCAATTACCCTAATATAAATATCAATAATATGGAAATAGGTTTTGATCAATGACACATGTAAAACACAGTGGAATTACATGTCAGCTATGGGAGGGGATGAGCGAAGGGGAGGGAAAGAACATGACTCTTGTAACCAAGGAAAAATACCTTTAATTAATTAATTAATTAAAAATTTCCAAATTAAAAAAAAAAAGATGAGGCCCCTGGAATGAGAGCCTCCTTTGGCAGCCCTAACTCCAGGGATGCTGTTTCCTCTCTAGAGAAGTTCATGTTTGTGTGCCTTGGCTTTTCCTTTTGCCTTCTGGAGGGGGAGAGCATTCCAGGGACAGAGGGGAGAAGTTTCCTGGGGCCTGAGACAGAGAAAGCCTGGACTGTGGCTGTGTCACTCATAGGGGGTATGGCTCTGTCCTACCTGCTGTTTGAGCTCAGAAAGGGAAGATCCAGTTATTCTAGTCAGTTATTTATTATTATTTATAATATAATAATATTATTAATTATTATATTATTTTTGAATAGAAATAAGATTAATATTTATTAAGCTCCTACTGTGTTCCAGGTATTGTGCTAATGGATACGGATATAAAGAAACATGGAAGACAGTCCCTGCCCTCAAGGAGAGAGAATATGTAAATCATTATATACAGACAAACTATAGACAGGATACATTTGAAATAATCAAAGGAAGGAAGGCACTCAAATCTTAATCTATGGGATTGTGGGTTTGAGAGCTAAAATCCAAGGGAACTTTGTGATCATTTAAAAAATTCTCATTATTATTTTATTAGCAAGGAGTAAACTCAGGCCCAGAAATGGTTCAATGAATTGCTAAGGGTTACACAGCTAAATGTGGATAGCTAGATGGCAAAGTGGATAGAGTACCTGGCCCAGAGTCAAAAAGACTCATCTTCCTGAATTCAAATCTGGCCTCAGAAACTTGTTAGCTGTGTGAACCTGGACAAGTCACTTAACCCTGTTTGCCTCAGTTTCCTCATCTTTCAAATGAGCTGGAGAAGGAAATGGCAAACCATTGTGCCAAGAAAACTCCAAATGGGGTCACAAAGAGTCAGACATGACTGAAGCGATTCAACCAACAGTACAACTAAGTAGAAGAGCTGGAATTTGAGCCCGATTCTTCTGGTTACAAATCCAAGTTCTTTTATGTCTCTTCACTCACTTACTTTTCCATTCAGTTCAATTCAAATGGTGTTATTTCCATTTGGTAAGTCTTTACCAACAGTGTGCTCAGCACTGTGCTAGACCATACCGGGGAGACAAGAATCAGAAATCTTGTTGGATATGACATCATAGAACCTCAAAGTCAGTCTATTTGAGCTCCTCGCCTTATCATCTAAGGCTGGTTCTGGGTATAGTGAAAAGGCTCTGGGATTTGGAGCCAAAGGTTCTGGATTTGAGTCCCAGTTTGCTTTTTAGTCATATGGACCTTAGCAAATCATTGAACCTCTCTCTCTCTCTCTCTCTCTCTCTCTCTCTCTCTCTCTCTCTCTCTCTCTCTCTCTCTCTCTCTCTCTCTCTCTCTCTCCTTCTGTCTTAGAAAGAATCAATATGACATATTAGTTCTAAGGCAGAAGAGTCTAGGCAATGGGGTTTAAGTGACTTGCCCAGGGTCACCCAGCTAGGAAGTATCTTACTGACACAGGACTTCCCATCTCCAGACCTGGCTTGCTATCCACTGAGCTACTTAGCTTCCCCCTTAACTTCTTGTCATAAAAAGTTTCACCATCTGTAAAATGGGAATAATAACCTCTGCCCAAGTCCCTCAGAGGGCTGTTGTACTGAATGAGATCATAAAAATGAAATTGCTTTGGAAAATTAGTGTTCTCTTATTTGTGAGACAAGACAACATGCAAGGAATATCAGTTAAACGTTTGCAAAGTATTTGGGGGTTCACAATGTGCCTCACATATATGATCTTATTTTATGTCCATGATGGTCCTGAGAACCCACAAGAATTGCTCAAATATTAAGTATTTCCTTTTTACAGATGAGTAAACTGAGGCCCAGAAAGAGAAATAAATTGCTTTACGTGAGATTATACATCAAGTTAAGATGACAACGTAAGATAATAAGTGGTTTGTGTTCATCTGTGTGGTATAGACACTGTGGTATCTCCTCCTCCCTCTGACAAGCTGGTATTAAAAGGTGGAGATCTTCAGTTCCTAAACTTCTTTTCTCTCATCTCCATGGAGGCGTGTCTTTCCCTCTCTTCCAAATTAAAAAAAAAAAAGTCTATTCTAACAAACTGGAGATAATCGTAGACAACATAAGGGTGTAAACTTTTTGAGGCCAAGGCTTTTTCACCTTTGTGTCCTTGCTGCCTAGCACAGTGCTTTTCGTAGTTATTTAATATATACTTGCTGAACTGAAATCTTTGAAGGTCTCCAGGTTATCAAAGGGGCTGTTTTCCATAAGTTCACATGTGAGTTGGTTATATGGAACTCAGAATTTTTTTTCTTTTCTTAAAAAAGTATTTGCTTTTTTTTTGTTATAGTCTTTCTCTGTGCCTCCCTTTAACCTTTGTTTTACCCTCCCCCAATCCTCCCTGTTTCCCTATGCACATAGAGAGTGTCTTTCCCTGCAGAGAGAGTATTAATTCAACAATAAACACGTATTAATTAAGTGCTTGAGATACTTTGAGAGACAGGACCCAGACTTTGCATTCAAGATATTAACAATGTAATGAAGGAGGCAAAGGGTTCACAAATCATTATATATAAGATCCATACAGGGGAGGCTAGGTGGCTCAGTGGATAGAGAGCCAGGCTTAGAGATAGAAGGTCCTGGCTTCAAATCAGGTTTCAGATACTTCTTAGCTATGTGACCCTGGGCAAGTCACTTAAACCCCATTGTCCAGTTCTGACTTCTTTTCTGCCTTGGAACCAATACATAGTATTGATTCTAATATGGAAGGTAAGTTTAAAAAAAGATGCATGCAGAATAGATATAAGGCAACCTTGGAGGGGAAGACCTTGGTGGATGCAAGGACCAGGAAAGGCTTTCTACAGATGTTGGCATTTGAGCTGAATCTTAAAGGAAGCTAGGAGTGCTAAGAGGGGAGTGGGAGGAGACAGAGCATTCCAGATATGAGGAAGAACCCTTCTCACCAATTGCCTATAGGATATCACAAACTGGATGTCCCAGATATATCTCAAACTCAATATTTCCAAACTAAATTCATTCTTTTCCCCTCCAAACCTTTCCCTCTTCCAAATTTCCTCATTTCTCTCAAAGGTACCACCGTCCTTCCAGTCTCCCAAGTATGAAACCTGGGCATCATTGTACATTCCTCTCTCTCCTTGTCCCTTCTGAATCTCTTATTCAATCAACTCCAGTATTGCCTCTAGATTAAAATATAATTTCCTCTCTTTAGCTTTTTTTTTTTAAACCCTTACCTTCTGGCTAAGAATCTATATCAGTGATGGTGAACCTTTTAGAGACCCAGTGCCCAAACTGCAAATCTCATGCTGCATGTGAGCCCCCCTGCCTTACTCCATATAGGGGAGGGAAGAAGTACTCCAATTGGGTTGCTGGGCAGAGGGGTGGGTGATGAGAGAAATGTCCTCAGGTGCATGGAGAGGGAGAAGGGAGCAGCCTCCTCTAGTATATGTGCCATAGGCTCACCAAAATGAATCTATCTATATACTAAGTTTTGATTCTAAGGTAGAAGAGCAATAAGGGCTAGGGAATTGGGGATAAATGACCTGTCCAGGGTCACATAGCTGAGGCAAGAATTGAACTCAGGACCTCTTGGCTCTCTAACCACTGAGCCACCTAGCTACCCTCTCTTTTTAGCTTTTCAAGACCATAAAAATATGGCCCCAACGTATCTTTCCAACATCATTAGATCTTACTTTTCTTCTCATATTCTGTGATTCAGTAAAGCCAGCCTATTTTCCTCACACATGACACACCATTCCACTTTTGTTCTGACTCTGCTATGTGTCTGGAATGCACTAAATCCTTTCCTTTCTCTCATTGAGTCCCTCTCTTTCTTAAGATTCAACTCATGCATCATTTAAAAAATTTTTATTTTAAGATATTTTCCCATGTTTACATGATTCATTTTCCCCCCTCCTCTCTTCCCCCCTCCCCTCACCCAGAGTCAACAAGCAATTCTATTGGGTTGTACAAGTGTTTATCACTTGATAAGCTATTTCCATATTATTCATTTTTGCTATAGAGTGATCTTTTAAAGCCTAAACCCCAAATCACATACCCGTATATACATGTGATAAGTGATGGCATATGTTCTTCTTTTGCATTTCTGCTCCCAAGGTTCTTTCTCTCAATGTGGATAGCATCCTTTCCCATAAGTCCTTCAGGAGTGTCCTGGCTAGTTGCATTGCTACTAGTAGCAAAGTCCATTACATTGGATTGTTCCACAGTGTTTTACTTTCTGTGTATAATGTTCTTCTGGTTCTGCTCATTTCACTCTGCATCTGTTCATTGAAATTCTCTCAGTTCAGATAGAAATCCTCCAGATCATCATTCCTTACAGCACAATAGTATATTCCATCACCATTCATGTATTATTTTTGCAGGAAGCCTTTCCTGACATTTCTTGTCTGGTAGTGCGTTCCCTCCAAGTTGATATTTATGCTATATGCTTTTGTATCTACAGCCTACATAATTGTCTCTCCTGTTGGTATGGAATCTCTTTGTGAGCGATTGTTCCATTTATGTATTTGTAGCCCCTAGTAGAGTGTCTGTCACACAGAAGGTGTTTAAAGAAGTACTTGCTGTTCCATGGATTAATTGATTGATTATTTGAAGTACATCAGCAGCATGACAAAGGGCTGCAAAGGTAGTTGTAGCTAGATTGGGGAGGGCCTTTAATCAGGGGAGTGCCAGGATCAGGAATTTATCTTTTGGATGTAGGCACCTAGAGACACAGTGTGGGCAATTGAAGCTTTTCCAGTTGAGGAGTGACATGATTATAATGATATATTAGCTTCCAAGAGGTATGGCAGATGGGTTTGTTTGGGAAACAGACTGGAGGGTGGAGAGATCAATTAGGAGACTATCATGAGAGTCTGGGAGAAAGAGGGCAAAGGTCTGTACTGGGCCAGTGGTGATGGCAGTAGAAAGAGAGAAACTAATTCAAGAGATAGTATGGGAATAGAATAGAGAGGCTTTAAAAATAAATAAATAAAAATTTAAAATAAAAAAAAAGAATTGATGGGCTCTGGCAAATGACTGGCTCTAGGGTTTAAGAGAGAAGTGCCAAGATGGATCTCTAGTTTTAAGCCTGAGAGATTGAGCATGGTAGAGATATTAAGGAGTGGGTGATACTTTTGGGGAAAGGCAGTAAGTTCTTTTTTTTTTTTAATCCATTATTCATGGTAATAGACTAGCCTACAAAGGTCTAAATAAAATAATAATAAATAAAATTTAAAAATGACAAAAATGGAAACATTATTTGTACATTTGCAATGAAAAATATAGTAACTGAAAATAATACTGTTTGGTAAGATGCTACTTCCGCAGCCCCACTCCTAGTCTAAGAGATGATAGTGAATGAAATATTCAGATATCAGGAATTTACATGTGTTAATACTAATTCTTTATGTTATATTTTCCCAAGCGTTTTTCAAGTATGCTATTTCAATTCATTCTGAAAGATAAATAGCAAAGATAGACTAAAAACTCCTTGAGGGAAAATAAAACACCTTATGCTGTTTCAGTGTTACCGCTAGTGTCTCATATGAGGTTGAAACTCTAAGACAACTAGAAAGTTTAATTTATTTGCCCAGAGTTACAAAAGTACAAAATAAGCTCAATAATCATGATAACTCACATTTTATTTTATTTTAAATTTTGGCCTCAGACGCTTCCTAGCTGTGTGGCCCTGGGCAAGTCACTTAAACCCCTATTGCCTAGATCTTACTGCTCTTCTGCCTTGGAACCAATACCCAGTATTGAATCTAAGATGAGAGGAAAAGGTTAAAAACCAAACCAAACCTGCTGAAGTCCTGTTTTCAGCTCTGCATAAACCCAAGTCCTTGATTTCAAGTCCAAGACTCTTTCCACTTCATTCAATGGTGGTTGCTAAGACTTTTATGATACAATGTCTGGCCTTTGCCATCTGAAGGTGTAGTCCATCTGAACAATTTGGGGCTCTTGGATTCATCAGCTCATTTTACTCGTCATGGAGGGAAGGATGGGTTTCTCAGCTTACTTGAAGATTGTAACAGATGGATGGTTTGGTGTCTTCCAGATGTCTCCTCGCCACCCCAAGAAGGCCCTATCAGCATGATCATCATTTTCTCCATCTTCCTTTTCCTGATCAGCCTGCCTTACATCCTTTTCAAGCTATTTCCCAGGTAGAGGATCCTCAAAAAGACTGGGTGTGGGTTTCCCAGTCTCCGTCTTCAAGAACTTCTCCCTTTCCTCACTTTTCTTGCCCAAACCTGGGCAGGAGAAGCCTACTGTGAAGAGAACGTCTACCTGTCCTTTCCCAGGTCTCCTGCCAGAGACGCTCTTGAAGGAGGAGGACTTTTTCTAAACTTTTACCTTTTGTCTTAGTATTAATGATAAGGCAGAAGAGCAGCAAAGGCAAGGCAATCAGGGTTAAATCACACTACTGCAGGGCCACAGAACTAGGAAGCAGACAAGGATCTTGAGAGTTCATGGTTTAGGAGGTTGAAGTTTTGAGAAAGAAGAAGCCTTTCTGACAGAGTCATTAGCTAAGAATTCAGTTGCTGAATCCCAGTTCTGGGTGGTTGAATAAGGCAATTTGGGAAAAGAAAAAGAAGGAGAGTAAGTCACAGAGGTTTGCCATGGAGAGAAAACACATCTCCCTGTTATTGGAGACATATGGATAAGTCCTAGTAGTCCCATCCTGATTATGGCTCTATTGTGTAGCACAATGGAAATAATGCTGGTTTGGGAGTCAAAGAACCTGAGTGTGAATCCTACCTTTGCTACTTACTCTCTATGTGACCCTGGTATCCTACACATTTAAATCCCAAAGTGTAATGGGCTCACTCAAGAGGTATTGAGTTCCTGGGCTAGATGGCTCAGGGGATAGTCAGGCCTGGAGACAAAGTCCTGGGTTTAAATCTGGCCTCAGACACTTCCTAGCTGTGTGACTCTGGGCAAGTCACTTAGCCCCAGTTGCCTAATCCTTTCCTCTCTTTTGCCTTGGACTGGTACTTAGTATTGATTCTAAGATGGAAGCCAAGGTTTTTTTAGAGTTCTCTGTCCCCAAAAGTCTTCAAACAAAGGCTGGATAATGCCTTGTCAGGGTTGTGGTGGTGGGGATTCTTGGTTAGGCTTGAGCTGGATGAGATAACCTCTGAGCTCCTTTTCCATGTTTTCATATTCTTCAAGAATTTTTTGTATCACCCAGTTCATCAGGCCTCTCCTATTTTAGGTTTTGCCTTATCCCAACTCTGCTTTCCCTACTATTCCCAGGACCCTCATCCTAACTGATCTTTCTTGTCCTTCTCTACCACCTTCTAGAGTGAGGAAAACCTTCTACCAGAATGTGCCCTCTCCTGAAGCCTTCTTCAGACCCCTCTACACTGTGCATAATGGAAACTTTCAGGTAATCTCTTGGGAAACCCATGTCTTTTCTCAGTTGCTAGGGCCTAGCCTCATGATGGCAAACCTATGGTACACATGCCAAAAAGGACATGTAGAGCTCTCTCTGTGGGCACTCCCAAAGTCGCCTGCCAGAGTTTGTTACTAGAAAGCCAGAGGGACCAGGGCAGAGCTGTTCCCCTCCCCCTCTCTATGTGCCCCTCTGCCCAACAGCCAATGGGAGCACTTCCTCCCTTCCCTGTCTGGGGTGAGGGGGGCATAGAGAGTGAGTTGGGGGGGGCACAACACTCAGCCTAGGGGGTGGGGGTGGAGTCTGGCACTCAGTCATTAAAAGGTTCATTATCACTGGTCTAGACAATGTTCCCATAGGTCCCTGATGGGCCTCTTTTGCCTCTCCCTTTCTTTTGTTTTTTTTTTTAATCCTTACCTTCTGATTTAGAATGAATACTGTGTATTCCAAGGCAGAAGAGCAGTATAAGGGCTAGGCAATGGAGATTAAGTGACTTGCCCAGGATATAGCTAGGAAGTCTCTGAGGCCAGATTTAAACCCAGGACCTCTTGTCTCTAGGCCCATTTTTTTTTTTAACACCCTTGGGGGTAGCTGGATGGCTCAGTGGATTAAGAGCCAGGCCTATAAGTGGGAGGTCCTGAGCTCAAATAAGTCCTCAGACACTTTCTAGCTGTGTAACCCTGGGCAAGTCACTTAACCCCCATTGCCTAGCCCTTACTGCTCTTTTATTTTGGAACCAATACACAGTATTGATTCTAAGATGAAAAGGTAAGGGTTTTTAAAAATAACAAAATAAAATAAACCCTTACCTTCTGTTTTTTTAAGTGCTTTTATTAGGGGTGGGGAACATAAGCTCAAACAATAAGTTATAGTTCTGGTTGTCATTTCAATATGTAACTTGATGGAGTCACCTTTTATGTGAGGAAGGCTCTGTCCTCAGCAATGTGTGGGAGAAGGGGGGAAGGATGCAGAGATGAACTCCATAATACTGTTCTCAGAGGTTTTACAGTTGAATGGAGGAAATAAGACATGAACATAACTAATTATAATATAAATCAGAACAAAAGGGCACAGGAAGGATACAAACCAGATTCCGTGAGAGATTTAGTAAGTCTTCTTAGACCCCCCAAAAATCAGTTGGGAAAGACCTCTGGAGCCTCTGAAGGCCATTTGGTTCAACTAGTAGTACCTGAGCAGAAATCCTTTCTAAAACATCCCCAATAGTGGACATCCAGCCTCAAACTGAAGATCTTTAATGATGGAGAACTCACTACCTCTTGCAGTCCATTGCACTTTTGGAAGGTTTTCCTTATATTGAGCTAAAATCTTTTTTTGCAACTACTTCTGGACCTGTTCTCTGGAGCCAAGCAGAATAACAGAATAAGTCCAATTCTTCCTCCCTTCCTCCCTCCCTCCCTCCCTCCCTTCCTTCCTTCCTTCCTTCCTTCCTTCCTTCCTTCCTTCCTTCCTTCCTTCCTTCCTTCCTTCCTTCCTTCCTTCCTTCCTTCCTTCCTTCCCTCTCTCCCTCCCCCCCCCCTCTCTCCCTTCTTGTCCTCCCTTCCTCCTTCCCTTCCTCCCTCCCTCCCTCCCCTTCCTTCCTCCCTCCCTCCCTTCCTTCTTTCCTCCCTCCCTCCCTCCCTTCTTTCCTCCCTCCCGTCCCTCCCTTCCTTCCTCCTCCTCCCTCCCTTCCTTCTTTCCTCCCTCCCTCCCTTCTTTCCCTCCCTCCCTTCCTCCCTCCTTCCCTCCCTTCCTTCCTCCCTCCTTCCTCCCTTTCTTCCTCCCTCCCTCCCTCCCTCCCTCCCCTTCCTTCCTCTCTCCCTCCCTCTTGTGTTTCTCTCTCTCTTTCTTTCTTACTCTCTCTTGTTTGTTTGTTTCTTTCTTCTTTCTTTCTCTTCCTCCCTCTCTCTGTCTCTCTGTCTCTTCCTTCCTTCCTTAAAAAAGAAAAACAAAACAAAAACTCCTTAGCTTCCATTTTAGAATCAATCCTAAGCATTGGTTCCAAAGAGAAGAACAGTAAGGGTAAGATAATTGGGGTTTAGTGGACTTTTGCCCAGGGTCACACATCTAGGAATATATATGAGACTAAATTTGAATCCAGGATTTCCCATCTTTAGCCTGGGTCTCCATCCACTGAACCACATAACTATCCCCAAGTTCAATTGTTTTTCCTACATGACAACACCTTGCCCTCCATATTCTTGAAGATAACAACTGGATCCCATGCAGAATCTAAGAGTTGGAAAGGAGCTCAGAGATTATTTAATCCAACCCATGCCTGACCAAGAATCCCACACCTATGATATTCCCTGGCAAGACATTGCAGCCTTGGTTTGAAGACTTCTAGTGACAGCAGAGAACTCACTACCTCTTAAGATATTATATTAGACTTTTGGATTCATTTATTAAAGAACTAATCCATTCCAACAGGCATGATGACCCAACAATTTTTCCAATAGGAGAGCCCTACTTTAAGTGCTGGGGCCCCTCGGAGCCTTCATGCACCCCCTCATTTTACCGCTTTTCATGTGAAACTTGTTTTTCTCTTCTCTAGAGGCCCCTTTTTATTGTCTTCCTCTAAGCTTTTTTTTTTTTTCACAATATTCTCAGTCCTTCAACCAATGAATGGGGTACTTTCATATCTTCTCACTATTCTGTTCACCTTTCTCCAGTCATGTTCCAAGTTGTTAAGGGGGAAACTGAACACAAATACTCTAGGTATGGTCTGACCAGCAGGAACCAGACTTTCATTCTAGACACTATGCTACCCTTAATACAAGCTAAGATTCTGCTAGCTTCTTGAGAGCCATATCACACTTCTTTTACATTGAGTTGTCCTCTTCCATTAAGACTCCCAGATCTTCTTTTTTCCCCACATAAATTGCTCTCTAGCTATAGCTATATCTGCCCTGTCTTTAATAAATCTTGTATGTGTGTGTGTGTGTGCTGTGTGTGTGTATGTGTGTATGTGTGTGTGTGTGTGTGAGAGAGAGAGAGAGAGAGAGAGAGAGAGAGAGAGAGAGAGAGAGAGAGAGAATGAGTCATTGTCTTTATCCTTAAGGATCTACCATAGTCTAGTGATTGTAATAAATGCATGGTGACACATACCCAGCAACACTTGGCATTATATAAGTGCCAGATAAGAAATCTTTATGTCCTTCAAGACTCAGCTTAGGAACCACTTTCCATATGAAACCTTTTTTTATTTTCCCCTGGATGTCCCCTCCCAAACTACCTTGTATTTATTGTATACATACTTATGCATGCACACATTGTCTCCCCTTGTTGGATATAAGTCTCTTGAAGGTAGGGATGGTTTCTTTTTCTTTATATTCCCAAACCCTAGTACAGTGTCAAGCAGAGGATAGTTTCTTTAAAAATACCTGTTAATTGATTAAAAGAAAAGCTTCGAGTCCAGGAGAGAGAATACCTCTTGGCTAGTGGGGATGGAGGTGTGGTCAAGGAAGAGAAGGTAGGATTGGGACCCAGTGTTTGAAGGATTTCACTAATCAGGAGTGGGAGAGGAAGAATGTTCCACTGCAAAGGAAAGACATTAGGGAAGGCATAGAAGTAAGAAGCCATACTTATGCAGAGAAAGAACACTATCCAAATCCAGAGAAAGAACTGTGGGAGTAGAAATACAGAAGAAAAACAACTGCTTGATTACATGGGTCGATGAGGATATGATTGGGGTTGCAGACTAAATGATTGCCCTAGTGAAAATATTAATAATAGGGAAATAGGTCTTAATCAATGACACATGTAAAACCCAGTGGGAATTGCACATTAACTATAGGGAAAGAACATGAATCATTGTAACCATGGAAAAATATTTAAAATTAATTAAATAAATAAATAAACTTTGAAAAAATCAATGAGTGAATGAGGGGGAGCCTTAGGACATGGCTCTGCATCTGTGTGACTGATTGGTGCATAATTCAATTTGGTTTATGGAACTTTACCCCTTCATTCAGATGTTTCTGCCTGTGTTTCAGATGTGGGCCAAATCTGACCTTCTTGGCCCCCAGCTCAGAAGGCCAGGGGCCATGGACAGGAGAGCCTTGACCAGAGATGAGCTCTTGGGACTCATTTTTGGGAGTCGATTTCTCACCTCTCCTGCTTCCCGATGAAGTCCAAGAGGGTAGATATTATGAAGAGGAGGATCCTTGCAAGCCCAGAGGTTCTCATGAGGATGCAACCCAACAGAACTCAGATTCCAAGTACCTCAGTGCTGAAGAATTGGAAAACTGGAGGCTGCTTGGGGTGATGATAGACAGGCATGGTGATGGTGATGATGCTCAGGGCTACTCAGACTACCCTGGAGCCAGCCAATCTAGTTCATTGGCTACAAGATGTCCTCATATTTCCCTGAAGCAGGAGGATCAGAGCCTAGAAATCTGCTCCCCTTCCAATAGTGATTACTGCACGGTAAGTGGCAGTGAGATGCCCCAGGCCTTGCCACCTGGAGAGCTACAGGACCCAATGGCCAGCATGGATCAGTGTCTTCCTGGTCTTCACAAGGCAGGTTCCTTCCTGGAGCCCAGCAACATTTAGGTACCTCTGCCTAGCCAGGCCGGCTACCTCTTAGATAACAATGTCCAATTTTTAAATGGCATTGGGGTCAGACACCAGGAGGCCAACAAAGCTCAGTCATCTCTTCAAGAGCCATGGGTTTGGACAGGGGATAGGAAGCACCTGTGAACATTCCTGAAGTTCCCTATTTCACCCTAGAGTGGAGAATGAGAACCCTTCCTCACTCCCACAATCCATCCTGATAGCAACCTGGACCCAACTTCCTTCTACTCTTTCTCCTGTACCCCAAATATCAGAACATCTTATTCAAAATTAATTCAAATGAGTTCATCCCAATAAACATTTATTATGCCTGTGTGCATAGCATTAAATTCTTAGCAAACTGGACCAAAATTCCAGCAAGTCTCTGAATCCCAACCTGGGGTCGGTGGTCTGACTCCTAGCTCTAAGGCCCTGCTTCTTTCTTCCTCAGCTAATCATTCAATTTCAATTCAATTCAATCTCTATTAAGCACCCATTGGGGTCAAGGCCCTGGCATTGAGGATATTCCCAAGGCCTCCTCTCTTCGACAGTTCCCAGTGCATCAGAGCAGGGGATGAGAAAGGAACTGGACTGATTTCTTCCCTGACCCAGACCACATCCCTAGTAGAGGAAGTAGAGGAGGCAGGTTATGCCCTGTAGTGGTTTACACTCCTTTGAGGCTGGTAGATTAGAAAGGTAAGCTTCCTCTCACAGACCCTCCTTCCTTCCTTCCTTCCCTTCCTTCCTTCCTTCCTTCCTTCCTTCTTCCTTCCTTCCTTCCTTCCTTCCTTACCTTCCTTCCTTCCTTCCTTCCTTCCTTCCTTCCTTCCTTCCTTCCTTCCTTCCTTCCTTCCTTCTTTCCTCCCTCCCTTCCTTCCTTCCTCTCTCCCTCCCTCCTTCCCTTCTCTTTTCTTTCTTTCTTTCTTTCTTTCTTTCTTTCTTCTTTCTTTCTTTCTTTCTTTCTTTCTTTCTCTTTCTTTCTTTCTTTCTTTCTTTCTTTCTTTCTTTCTTTCTTCTTCTTCTTTCTTTCTTTCTTTCTTTCTTTCTTTCTCTCTTTCTCTCTTTCTCTCTTTCTCT